>NC_092036.1:11965232-12266866 GCF_003086295.3 Arachis hypogaea
CTAGCCACAATGTGCTCCAGGTTGAGACTTGAAACTCTTTTGACCCTATGTCGTCAGGGTGGCCGGGCACTGTAACACCCTAATATTCAAATCCTTATGCTCAAGTCATAAGTCAATGATATTACAGTGGTACGACTTTCAGGTGGATTTTTAATATAAAAATATAGGTAATTTCAAAAGGAGTGTTAATCGAAAAGCCTGAAAAGAGTAGAAATAAAATCGCGAAAACGTATCACTCACGTTTCAACAATGAAAAGTTAAACTGTGAAGCCGAAAGTGATATACGGACAAGGCATAAAGGAGATTAAGAGATAGATAACAGATGGTATATATATATATATATATATATATATATATATATATATATATATATATATATATAACATAAGTAAATAGCCACCAGTCGCGACCCGTGAAGTTTAGGCCGGCTAGGGTACAGTATGAAAGTAACTGACAACAGTATATCCTAATCTCTCCCAAAGGAAGCATAAGAGCCTCTATAGGCAAGTTCCAAAAGAGTACAATACATAATATAATCCTTTCAAAGCAAAGGTGGAGAGATTCTAAGCAAAACACAAGGTAGAGAAAATAACGATCTTCGCCGTCTCTCAGACGACCCACAACTCACTTCTGAGCACCTAGACCTGTATCTGAAAAACAAGAGATATATACGGAATGAGAACCCCGGGCCCATGGGTTCCCAGCACGGTAAAAGTGCCAAATAAATACAATGCACTGCAATAAAAACTCACTAAGCATCCTAAACTCCTTTTCACCAAGTATCCAGCCTAGATTCTCCCTAATCCATAAATAGGCATCTGTCGTCAGGGGATACTAAATCTAGTTCATATCTCATATGATTCCCAGCTCGCTGACTCTCCCATGAATCAGATTCAGAATCATAAACAAAACCATCACCAGTTGTTCTGCCTCAGCAACTCTATATCAATATATCATACCATCGCCTGGAGCTAGTGAAATCACATCACTGCATCTACCCAAGGGGCTCAAATTATCTCATTCAAAAATCATCATCATCATGCAATCGCATCATCAATTCATCTCATCGAGAACAGCCCTCAACATCCACCGACACCAACATGAGGGATCTCTCAGTTGTACAAACACAAGGAATACAGACAAGTAATACACAAATAAGGTACAAGTAGAACAAGTAGCACATAATCAAGTAACATAGCATATATGATGTACAAATCCAAAACAAATAGGCAAACCCAAATAATTCAAACATATGCAAATGATGTATGCCTGCCCTATGGCTGATGATATCATTTGTCGGTTATATAGCCAACCCGACATGTCCTGGTAGCTAACCATTGGACAGAAACACCCCTTGCGGAGCAAGTAAGTTTGAGCTACAACCCCCTTGTTACTACCCACTCAACCCAGAGCCAGTGAAACAACCACTACTGCGGCTACTACCCAGGCGGGAGTTTAAAAGCTCAACCTGGAGCGAGTGGATTCACCACTACTGCCGCTACTACCCAGGCGTCACAATCTCTGACCTGGAGCAAGTGGGACGAACCACAACCCTTGCTACTGTCCAGGTATCTTAAGCATTGACCCGGAGCAAGCGGGACGAACCACAACCCTTGCTACTACCCAGGTATCTCAAACATATATTCATTCAATCTCAATTCATATTATCAATCCTCATTGTTATCAAATCTCAAACATTAACTTGGAGCAAGTGGGACGAACCACAACCCTTACTACTACCCAGGTATCAGAGCTACATTCATTCAAAACTCCATAATTAACTCATTTATCATAAACATCCTTTTCCGTCTCATACCCGGAGCAAGTGGACAACGCCACTGCCTACTACCCGGGGTTACACATCACATTTCAACATCTTCCATTATTATCCATTTAACACATTCATTCATTAATCATATATACATTTATACTCAGCCATAATTAATAATGGCTTTGCCGTAAACCGGCAATAACTCAACCATCCGTCTCATGGTTCAATCAAGGACTAGCCATTTATCAATAAACATAGCCCTTCGGCTCATGGCATACACGGTACTTCCACCGTCATCCTCCATATCTCATATAATCATCGTTGATCATCATTGATCATAACTTTTCCCCTTACTTCACTCGCAAGTTACCACATCCCCTAACTCCTTTCTCATTGCTAGGAATATCATAATGATTTAATACATAAGGGGTGAGATCGGAGGCTTAGAAGTATGAGATTTAGTTTTCAAGACTAAAAAATCAACTTTGGGATGAAAACAGGGCCACGCGCACGCGTACTCCACGCGCACGCGTGGATGGCCACAAAGCTCATCGATGCGTATGCGTCATACACGCGGACGCGCAGATTGAAACACAGCCAGACGACGCGTATGCGTCAGCCACGCGTATGCGTGGGTGCATTTGTGCCCCGAGCACAAAACTGGCACAACTATGGCACAACTCTCGGGAAAAATGGCTGGGCATTGGGTGCAGCGCATCGACGCCTACGCGTGGAGGGTCATTCTACTAAAAATTTTCAAGTTAAAAGTTGCAGAATTCACAGATTCAACCCCCAATCTTTCTACGGACATAACTTTCTCATTTTAAATCGTTTTTTGCCCGTTCTTCGAACAGTATGGACATCCCGGATCCAATTTCACTTCTAAACAAGTTTGGCACAAAACGGAGATCCAGAGTCCAAGTTATGTCCCATCAAAGTATGCCCAAAAACCATGTTTTCATACAAAACCACAAGGTGCCCTTTTCAAAACAAGCCATTTTCAACCCTTTTTAAAATCAACCAAAACATGCTAGTTTCAACCCTTTTGAAATCAATCAAAATATACCAAAATCAACATCAAGCCTCCTCAACTCATACATTAACGCTTTACCACGATTTACAAAACTGCCATATAATCCTTTTTACCCATTTCAAACAAATGGCTAAATTACAAACATATCAACATGTCATACACCCTTCCTCATCCCAATTTCCAACAATACTATTTCCAATCAACCATCATTATACATAATCAATATCATACTCACTATCACGTGGTTTCACCCCCAAATCAACCTTAATCATTCGTCAAGCATATATCACAACATACATATCTCTCATGCATTATCATACCATCAAGGCATCAATAATCATGATCACATATATGACCACATAACATACCTCAACCAAAACCAAACATACCTCATCTATACAATTTCACCCAAAATTACCAATTTCCACACTTCAACTCCTCAAACCTCATTATTCAATAACCAACCCAATCATTCATATATTCATTATCTGAAATTCATCCAATCACTTGTGTCATCATACAATGCACACATCAACTTGCCTTTTTTACCTCTTTCTGGCCTCCGACCCAAAATTTACGGTCTCTGGCCCAATTTCACAATTTAAATGCATAAACCACAAATCAATACTCATTACCCAATACATCAAATTTTCAATACACCAAGCATACAAGGCCACACAATTCTCAACCCAATCATTAATTCACATTACATACCAACTATGCATATTAGCACCAACCATTTACACAATCCAAACTTAATCCTAGGGGTATCTAGCCTAGGAATTCTCATCACACCACACGGTACTTAAATGAAACTTAAACCGTACCTCTTGTAGCCAAATCAATTGAGTCTCTTCTTTGGAAGTCTCCACCAACCTTAGCCCCAAGCCTCACCAAAGCTCCTCAAGCAATACCAATCTCCCAATTGTGCACCAAAACCATCAAATGCACTAACATAACCAATATCACATACATACATCAATCTAGTGCTCATAAAAATGACAATTCACAAGGGTTGGAGGGTTTCTTACTTTAACCCACTGAAGTTTGTGATGAATATCACCCATGGCTTATACTAGAGCACTCCTAAACAACCAAAATCACAAGGTTTCCTCAAAACCCAAACCAAATTCGAATTTGAAGAGGAAAATGAAAACTGGGCAGAGGACAGTGAATTAATCACCACAAAACTTAGATAGAATTGTAGAGGATGAGAAGAGCAACGCGTGGCCGCAAATGACTCGTCAATCGGAGCTCTGTAGCTCAAGTTATAGTGGTTTGAAGATAAAAGAGAGTTAGGTTTTCTCTCTTCTCTTCTCGCTTCTCTATTTCAGCGCCCCAACCTCTCTTTTAGGGTAAAATAAGCTGAAATATTCATAACTAATGTTTATATATGTTGGGTCTTGGGCCCACTTAGGCCCAGTTCACTTATTTTTGTCCGTTGGCCCAATTTTGGACCAAAACCTTTAAGATTAGCGCTCTAAATCGCACTTCAAATATTTCTACCTCCCCTAATTATAATTCCTCATTTCTTAATCTTATTTACTCATAATCAATTTTCTCAGCTGCAGTACCAGACAGATCTCAGCCGGTACTTCCGGTCAAAATTTCACTGCGCGCTTTTACGCAGAAAACTATGTTTTCCGACTCGGAAAAATTCACTGAATCCAAATATCATATTTAAATCATCAAATTCCAATTGCCAAATCTTCCACCCATATTCGCTCCTACTTAACTTGTTATTTAATTAATTTCGGTTAGACCGGGTATTACATTCTACCCCCCTAACAGAAATTTTTGCCCTCGAAAATTCCATCCATCACTACGAGTACGCAAGCATAATCTGCCTTTATATCAAACGCATAACAGTTCTAAGGTTCTTTTACTCTGTGCGCTTCCGTTGCCGCGCTCTAATTTCTCCATTTCTGAGGGTCTCGGTCGTTCGTTCAACGCTGACCAACAGCCTCGTTGCTTACTTTTACCGTCTCATCAACCCACACTGTATTAAATCTCAAATCATGTCATCAATAATATTGCCATAATCGTTAATCATAGCCATCATCCCACATCACTATAATCAATCAAAGCTTTCTTCGTTTTTAGAATTCAATGAGTTTGGACTAACAAGCTGACAAACTCTTAAGAATCCGCTTTCCTTTACTAATCTATAAAAGCTTTCGAGACACATCTCTTTTGTTGAAGTTACTCAGATCAAAAATCATTTTCAAAAATATAACCAACACTCCTTCAAATTCTTGGAAAAAAAATTCAACAGCACCTCCCCAAAAATTGGAGTTTACCACCCGTCACGGGTTCCCTCAAGCCAATCTCAGTACCGAATCAGCATTGCAATTTAAAGGTTTCCAAACGATTCCTCTGAAACCGATCATTACTAATCTTGATCTAAATCCAAGGTCACCATGACCAAACATCATAGCACTCATCTCTCGAACACGACAACTTGCACTCAATCATCATCTATATCCGATTACGCATCAATGATAATTTCCTCATCTGTTTCAGAACCATTAAGGCTCACAGCCGCAATTAATTCCAATTATCGAGAATCAGTATCTGTATAAGCTCACTAAACTTTTAAGTACTCAAAGCATAAAGCATTTCTAATCATACCCCACTTTTCCTTATTATTACCATATTATACTAACGCTTTTAGCAAGCTTCCGCTATGCCACTTTGATTTCTCGTCAAGTATTAGCTCCATCACTTATTTCCTCAAGTACCCAACCACAACTTAGCATGACTGGCATTTCAAATCAACGTTTTCAAATCCATCATTTAGGACCATTTCTTATCTATTTAAATCAAAGGAACTAAAAGTCACAGGTTCAATCCGTTTTTCCAAAAATCTAGAAATCAACCAACTATATAACAAACACAACACATCATTCTCAACAGAAAATCATTTACATCACAGGCATTTATCCATTTGTATTAAGGCAATTCCTTACTCGGACCATCCGGTTTGCTTTTCAGTCTAATATTAAGCTCGACATTCCCAGTTTTACTGTACAGGTGATATTATAAAATCACACACTGCCATTTAAGCCTGATTATTGCAATTACCTCAATCTTACTGCCGCAATCGGCCCGCATCTTGACTCTCTCCTTGTTGACAATTTCTTGATACATGCCCTGGTAACCCGCACTTGTAACATACGCCTAACCCCAATCAGCATGGCCTATTTGGGTGATGACTTCTACACCTCTGATAGCTCAAAATATTAGAAGCAGCCGCTGCCCGTTTTCCCTTACCATTCCTTTGGAACTCCTCACTCGTCGCAAAGTTATTCCGTCCTTGGAAAAAGTGTTGTATGTATCCTCTCTCCTTAAACTCTCGACCCCTTGGTGCGAATCCTTGGTTGTGCTCTCTATGACTTCCTTCCTCTGCAACCCTCCTTTTCACACACTCTTCAGTAATTCTGCTCTTATTCACCAACTCTGAAAAAGTTTGGATCTCCATTGGTCCCACTGAACTCAAGATATCGCTCCGGAGCCCTCCTTCATACTTAATGCATTTTCATTCCTCGAAGTCTCCCGGAGCTCCCTGACACATGCGGGAAAACCTGAATAGCTCCTCAAATTTGTCTGTATACTCAGATACGGACATAGCACCTTGCTTCAACTGAGTAACTCCAATTCCTTGGCTGTCCTGGCGGAATTTGGAAAGTACTTCTTATAGAATTCCACCTGGAAGGCATCCTAAGTGATAGGATCATTCCCCTGTTGTAGGAGACGTCGAGCCCCTTGCCACCAATGCGATGCTTTCCCCGTGAGCAGATAGGTAGCAAATTCAACACGCTGCTCTTCAGGCACCAACTGCGCTTGCAGTGCTTGCTCCATGGCCTGAAACCAAGTATCAGCTTCAGTCGGATTGGTGGTTCCCTTGAACTTAGGTGGATTAACCTTTAAGAAAGTTGTCAGTGTCATCGGGTCCTGAGCTTCCCTTCCGCCATTGCCATTATTGTTTATCTGTTGCCCAAGAGCCTCCGCAGTGGCTTGCATAGCAGCAGCCATATTCTCCAACGCCGCCATAAGGTTTACCGGGTTATTCGGGTTGATTTCTAGTTCCTGTGTACTAGTACAATCTCTCTCACGTCCCCGACCGGGTCCACGAGGCGCCATCTGGTTCTTATACACACCAAACAATCGATATCAAGTTGATCAGTCTCAATATCGGAAGTATAGTGCTTCAAAGTACCAAAGGTACACTCATGGACTTCATGCTAGATGTATCGATTAGATACCCTAACTAGCACAGGCACAGACTCAGAGTATGCATTGAAGCATAAGCAGTTCCATCCCTCAGGCTCACGAGGACGAACTGCTCTGATACCATAATGTAACACCCTAATATTCAAATCCTTATGCTCGAGTCATAAGTCAATGATATTACGGTGGAACGAGTCTCAGGTGGATTTTTAATATAAAAATATAGGTAATTTCGAAAGGAGTATTAATCGAGAAGCCTGAAAAGAGTAGAAATAAAATCGCGAAGACGTATCACTCACGTTTCGACAACAAAAAGTTAAACTGTGAAGCCGAAAGCGATATATGGACAAGGCATAAAGGAGATTAAGAGATAGATAACAGATGGATATATATATAACATAAGTAAATAGCCACTAGTCGCGACCCGCGAAGTTTAGGCCGGCTAGGGTACAGTATGAAAGTAACTGACAACAGTATATTCTAATCTCTCCCAAAGGAAGCATAAGAGCCTCTATAGGCAAGTTCCAAAAGAGTACAATACATAATATAATCCTTTCAAAGCAAAGGTGGAGAGATTCTAAGCAAAACACAAGGTAGAGAAAATAACGATCTTCGCTGTCTCTCAGACGACCCACAACTCACTTCTGAGCACCTGGACCTATATCTGAAAAACAAGAGATATATACGGAATGAGAACCTCGGGCCCATGGGTTCCCAGCACGGTAAAAGTGCCAAATAAATACAATGCATGCAATAAAAACTCACTAAGCATCCTAACTCCTTTTCACCAAATATCCAGCCTAGATTCTCACTAATCCATAAATAGGCATCTGTCGTAAGGGGATACTAAATCTAGTTCATATCTCATATGATTCCCAGCTCGCTGACTCTCCCACGAATCAGATTCGGAATCATAAACAAAACCATCACCAGTTGTTCTGCCTCAGCAACTCTATATCAATATATCATACCATCGCCTGGAGCTTGTGAAATCACATCACTGCGTCTACCCAGGGAGCTCAAATTATCTCATTCAAAAATCATCATCATCATGCAATCGCATCATCAATTCATCTCATTGAGAACAGCCCTCAACATCCACTGACACCAACATGAGGGATCTCTCAGGTGTACAAACACAAGCAATACAGACAAGTAATACAAAAATAAGGTACAAGTAGAACAAGTAGCACATAATCAGGTAACATAGCATATATGATGTAGAAATCCAAAACAAATAGGCAAACCCAAACAATTCAATCATATGCAAATGATGTATGCCTGCCCTATGGTTGATGATATCATCTGTCGGTTATATAGGCAACCCGACATGTCCTGGTAACTAACCATTGGATAGAAACACCCCTTGCGGAGCAAGTAGGTTTGAGCTACAACCCCCTTGCTTCTACCCGCTCAACCCAGAGCCAGTGGAACAACCACTACTGCGGCTACTACCCAGGCGGGTGTTTAAAAGCTCAACCTGGAGTGAGTGGATTCACCACTACTGCCGCTACTACCCAGGCATCACAATCTCTGACCTGGAGCAAGTGGGATGAACCACAACCCTTGCTACTGCCCAGGTATCTTAAGTATTGACCCAGAGCAAGCGGGACGAACCACAACCCTTGCTACTGCCCAGGTATCTCAAACATATATTCATTCAATCTCAATTCATATTATCAATCCTCATTGTTATCAAATCTCAAACATTAACCTGGAGCAAGTGGGACGAACCACAACCGTTACTACTACCCATGTATCAGAGCTACATTCATTCAAAACTCCATAATTAACTCATTTATCATAAACATCCTTTTCCGTCTCATACCCGGAGCAAGTGGACAACGCCACTGCCTACTAGCCGGGGTTACACATCATATTTCAACATCTTCCATTATTATCCATTTAACACATTCATTCATTAATCATATATACATTTATACTCAGCCATAATAAATAATGGCTTTGCCATAACCCGGCAATAACTCAGCCATCCGGCTCATGGTTCAATCAAGGACTACCCATTTATCAATAAACATAGCCCTTCAGCTCATGACATACACGGTACTTCCACCGTCATCCTTCATATCTCATATAATCATCGTTGATCATCATTGATCATAACTTTTCCCCTTGCTTCACTCGCAAGTTACCACATTCCCTAGCTCCTTTCTCATTGCTAGGAATATCATAATGATTTAATACATAAGGGATGAGATCAGAGGCTTAGAAGTATGAGAATTAATTTTCAAGACTCAAAAATCAACTTTGGGATGAAAACAGGGCCACGCGTACGCGTACTCCACGCGCACGCGTGGATGGCCACAAAGCTCATCGACGCGTATGCGTCATACACGCGGACGCGCAGATTGAAACACAGCCAGACGACGCGTACGCGTCAGCCACGCGTACGCGTGGGTGTATTTGCGCCCCAGGCACAAAACTGGCACAACTCTGGCACAACTCTCAGGAAAAATGGCTGGGCATTGGGTGCAGTGCATCGACGCGCACACGCACACCACGCGCACGCGTGGATGGTGCCTTCTTGAAGAACGACGCGTACGCGCCAAGTGCGCCTACGCGTGGAGGGTCATTCTGCTAAAAATTTTCTAAGTTAAAAGCTGCAGAATTCACAGATTCAACCCCCAATCTTCTGACGGACATAACTTTATCATTTTAAATCGTTTTTCGCCCGTTCTTCGAACGGCATGGACATCCCGGATCCAATTTCACTTCTAAACAAGTTTGGCACAAAACGGAGATCTAGAGTCCAAGTTATGTCCCATCAAAGTATGCCCAAAAATCATATTTTCATACAAAACCACAAGGTGCCCTTTTCAAAACAAGCCATTTTCAACCCTTTTTAAAATCAACCAAAACATGCTAGTTTCAACCCTTTTTGAAATCAATCAAAATATACCAAAATCAACATCAAGCCTCCTCAACTCATACATTAACGCTTTGCCACGATTCACAAAATCGCCATATAACCATTTTTACCCATTTCAAACAAATGGCTAAATTACAAACATATCAACATGTCATACACCCTTCCTCATCCCAATTTCCAACAATACTATTTCCAATCAACCATCATTATATATAATCAATATCATACTCACTATCACGTGGTTTCACCCCCAAATCAACCTTAATCATTCGTCAAGCATATATCACAACATACATATCTCTCATGCATTATCATACCATCAAGGCATCAATAATCATGATCACATATATGACCACATAACATAGCTCAACCAAAACCAAACATACCTCATCTATACAATTTCACCCAAAATTACCAATTTCCACACTTCAACTCCTCAAACCTCATTATTCAATAACCAACCCAATCATTCATATATTCATTATCTGAAATTCATCCAATCACTTGTGTCATCATACAATGCACACATCAACTTACCTTCCTTACCTCTTTCCGTCCTCTGGCCCAAAATTTACGGCCTCTGGCCCAATTTCACAATTTAAATGCATAAACCACAAATCAATACTCATTACCCAATACATCAAATTTTCAATACACCAAGCATACAAGGCCGCACAATTCTCAATCCAATCATTAATTCACATTACAGACCAACTATGCATATTAGCACCAACCATTTACACAATCCAAACTTAATCCTAGGGGCATCTAGCCTAGAAATTCTCATCACACCACACGGTACTTAAATGAAACTTAAACCGTACCTCTTATAGCCAAATCAATTGAGCCTCTTCTTTGGAAGTCTCCACCAACCTTAGCCCCAAGCCTCACCAAAGCTCCTCAAGCAATACCAATCTCTCAATTGTGCACCAAAACCATCAAATGCACTAACATAACCAATATCACATACATACATCAATCTAGGGCTCATAAAAATGACAATTCACAAGGGTTGGAGGGTTTCTTACTTTAACCCACTGAAGTTTGTGATGAATATCACCCATGGCTTATACTAGAGCACTCCTAAACAACCAAAATCACAAGGTTTCCTCAAAACCCAAACCAAATTCGAATTTGAAGAGGAAAATGAAAACTGGGCAGAGAAAAGTGGATTAATCACCACAAAACTTAGATAGAATTGTAGAGGATGAGAAGAGCGACGCGTGGCCGCAAACGACTCGTCAATCGGAGCTCTGTAGCTTAAGTTATGGTGGTTTTAAGATCAAAGAGAGTTAGGTTTTCTCTCTTCTCTTCTCTCTTCTCTATTTCAGCGCCCCAACCTCTCTTTTAGGGTAAAATGAGCTGAAATGCTCATAACTAATGTTTATATATGTTGGGTCTTGGGCCCACTTAGACCCAGTTCACTTATTTTTGTCCGTTGGCTTAATTTTGGACCAAAACCTTTAAGATTAGCGCTCTAAATCGCACTTCAAATATTTCTACCTCCCCTAATTATAATTCCTCATTTCTTAATCTTATTTACTCATAATCAATTTTCTCAACTGCAGTACCAGACAGATCTCAGCCGGTACTCTCGGGCAAAATTTCACTGGCGCTTTTACGCAGAAAACTATGTTTTCCGACTCGAAAAAATTCACTGAATCCAAATATCATATTTAAATCATCAAATTCCAATTGCCAAATCTTCCACCCATATTCGCTCCTACTTAACTTGTTATTTAATTAATTTTGGTTAGACCGGGTATTACAGGCACTGTGAAAGCCCCGGATGAGCTCACCCCCATAAATATTCACCAGTGAGGGTGATGGATATGGATCATGATTATGATCAAGTTTATATTGAGTATAACTTGAGTTGGGGAGACACGACAGAGGGACAGTCCAATGGTTAACTACCAGGATTTGTCGGGTTGGCTCTATAACCGACAGATGATATCATCAGCCACTAGGGACAGGCATGCATCATATGCATCTATGTGACATTGTTTGGATGTGCATATTGTACTTAGTTTGCCTATGTGATTAACTGCTAATTGTTCTACTTGCAATAATTGTTTGTTTGTGTTTGTATCTTCCTATTTGTGTTTGCATCTGGAACTCTGTTGGATTGTGGTGGATTGGTTGTGGTTGGATTATTTGGGCCTAGGGCCGTGGTTGAATGAGATGGACCGATGGTTGATTTCGATTTTGTGGTTCTGGTTTGGAATAAGATATGAAAGGTTATTTTGGTTCAGTATAGATAAACCTTTTTGAAAGGCTTTGATGTTTTGAGAATTGAACGGTTCCTCTTTCAGAAAAGATTTCCGACTTTATTTTTTATCGAAAAACCGTTGTTTTTGAAAAGAGGCATAAGATGGTTATTAATCACTGGTGCGGTTATCTTCACGTATCCTATTACAGTAATTCCCAAAAACCCTCTACTGAGAACCCTTTTGAGGATGATGTTCTCACCCCCTACATTTTTTCCCCTTTCAGGATAAGGGCGCAGAAGTCACGAAGGGTTTATTTTAGTTGTTTGTGAGATGCTCCGTATTGTCTTAGTTATGGTTTATTGTACCCTCGCATTTATCTTGATATATTCTGTAAAAGGGATAGGAATTGTATTGGATAATATTTGTAATATTATTTATAAATATATGTATCTATATGGATGTATCCTTTATGAGTTTTTTTTGTAAGTTATATGGTATCTATGAATATACGTTGTCGAACGAAAGTATTCTTGGGAGCGGTATTGCGGTTTAAAGTTTTAAACAGGCTCATATTTTAATATTAAATAGTATAAGTGTCGTAGTAATGTTCGAGCTATCAGAGTTGCGCAGCCGGAAGCGTGAGCTTTGGTAGTTAAGGTGTTACATTATGGTATCAGAGCAGTTCTTCCTGTAGAGCCTGACAAATGGACCGACTATGCTTCAATTGCATACTCTGGGCGTTTGTCATGTATTAGGTCTTGTCAAATGACGAGAATTAGAGCTTTATGCACATGACGGTCTATTGGTTAACGCTGTTAGTCTTGCATTGCATGATTCTTGGTATTAAGTTTGGCCGGCTTAATACTAGTGAATTATGTGTATGAAAGTACTAATGGGTTACCATAGATAATATACGAGTTTGAGTAAAGCGAATCGCGGGTTTTGGGAACGTTAGAAACTATTTCTCGAGGCTATTTAGTTGTGTATCTTGGATTTTATTCGAGTCAACCTGTTTTTTCATATCCTAACTTGAAGTTCTTGTTTGCTAATCCTCTTGGAAGTAGTTTGATTTTTTCAACTCTATTCCTCTATTCATATGCATTCTTGTTTGATCTTAAGTGCATATGCTTGTTTGAAATCCTTGTTGCATCTATTTTCCTCTGTTTGAGTTCTTCTTGATTCACGTATTCTTTGATGTAGCTTTGAACTTGTCTTGATGCGCTGTGCCTTTTAACTTCGGATTTCGAGTCTGTTCTTTGAGAAATTGTTGATTCAGTTTTTCTCTTCTTTGACAGTGATTATAGCCAGTTTTGAGATTTTATGAAAATTGCTGTTGAATAGATACATACTTATCTATATATGAAACTTTGAAGATTTCTTATACAATTCAACAACTATTTATTTTTAATATGTCACCTGTACTTTTACTGCTTTACGGAACTGCAATTGCTTTAAAATTACAATTTGACTTTCTAGTAATTTTACTATAGTTCCAATGCACATTTTCATTTGATTATGTATTTGGATATTTTTCAAAATTTTGGGAAGAAAGAATTTTTCATTTTTATCCCGGTTGAGTTTCGTTTGATAAGCTTTACTTAACTTATTTTGAATTGAGTTGATTTAGCATGCTATATGGTTTATGCCATTGTTGTTCTTTTGAAAGTGTTGGACTCATAGCTTTCTTCCTATGAACAGACTAAATTCTCTATTAAACCTTCCATCTCTATGAATGTCATACTTGACCTTATTTTTAACTAATCTTTTACAATTTGTGAACATTACCATTGATCTTGGTTTTTCCAATCTTGTGAATCTCATTCTTATGTGAGTTAGTTTGATTCGTTTCAAAATAGTGCATCGTTTATCCTCTCATTGTCTTTACAAGAGTTTTTAGTCAAAGATTTATCCTTGAGAAATTACTAATGATTGGGTTGTCTTTTCCTATGACTTTTTTATTCTTTTGAATCAATTGAAAGCTTGTTTGACGTCTCATGCCTAGTGGATCTTGTTTGGACTACTTTGATTTAAGATCCTTTCTTGTATGACTTGACTCCTTTTCAATTACATTCCAATCTTCTTGACTATTATTGTGAGATGGTGATTTCAAGTATATTTTTGGAGTCTTGTTTTGAATTTTATAAAGCAGATTGAATTCTCTTTGAAGAAGCTCTAAATCGAACTTATTTTTTTAGTTGTTTGGTTACAATTTAAACCATTGTTCAATTTTTGACAAAGTTGATTAAATTGGGCATGCGCTATTTTAAATGAAGTTTTGAAAGCTTTCTTGTTTATTGGAAGCCAATTTGTTTGTAATGCAGCACTTAATTCCTTTACCAATTTATAGCAAACTTTTACCTCGGGTTTTCTTTTCTAAATAGAGCTTAACTTCCTCTTTCGACCTCGCTAAGATTTTTATACACGCTTGTTTGAATATGGACTTTGGAGATTTTTGAACAAGCATTTAATTTCTCTTTCGAGTTTTATGATTGCTTTTGGTTAAGTTGTGCACCTAATTATCTTTCTAAAATATTTGAGGGAATATTTTAGCCTTTAGCCAAACTTGTGAGCACCTTGTTTTTTAAAACTCTGCATAATCTACTTCAACATGGGATTGAATTAGAGCAAAGCCACGTTTATGCTTTTGTTACTCTCTTGAAGAATGTTTATTACTTAACTTTCTTATAAGCTGTGAATTGATATTCCTACAAGTTTTCGATTCTTTTATGAACAATATATTCGAAAGTGTTTTTAATCGTGTTTTTGAAGTTCTGTGAGTTTTGTCTTGGGTTTGAGAGATTGTTCTCTATAAACCTCATATTTCTTCGACTCAGCTTGAATTTGTTTCAAACTAATGTGCTGATCCTTCTCCTTGTTGATCCTATTGGATTTCTTTGATTCAAGGGTTATCTTTGAGGTTGTCAAATGAATTGTGTCTAGCAAACTTCATTGCTTGAGTATCCTTGGTTATCTGGGATTGGATACATTCTCTCAAATCTATTATTGATATCCTTGACATTTGACTCTCCTTTCTAAATCTTGTATCCTTCTGAGTAGACTCGAGAATTGTTTTGATATCACGTGTGACTTGTAGACGTAGTAACGCGATGCGTTAGTTCTTTAAGACGTGATATGTGTATATGGAAAGTGAAGCGGTAGGTGTGTAACGTTATGATGAGTTGTGGATGTTTGGTCCCTTGCAAACGAGCTTGCAGGTGTTAGGCTCATAATCGACTATGAGGTTGTAAAGTGCTTGATGGAGTTGGAGAGTTGAAGCTTTGAGGTTGAGATGAGATTAGTGTGCGGATGTTGAGCACGTCGCTGTAACCTCATCCTGTTTTATAACCTTCAGTGCCTTGCTTTACTACCACATGCTTGAACCATGACATCTTTTGCATTTGAGCACATCTTGTAATATTTGCTTTGCAACCATATTCCTACCTTTGTATCCTTATGCATACGATAATCCAAGTAATTGAAAACCGTACATATGTTTATATTTTGAGATATTTTTGCTCCTTCCTTAAATGTGTTCAAGGGTGAACTGATATGAAATTTCTTTTGTTTTGTATCAATTTTCGAGAGCAAAAATTTTTATAAGGTGGGTAGAATGTAAGACCCAGAACTTTTGAAAAGTCTTATTATGATCAAGTCTCAAATCATATGGTTATTTATAGCCTTAATTTCAGAAATTATTTTATTAAAAGTAATTAAGGCAAGTTTTGATTTATATTATTTGAGATGAGTTATGATTATTATCCAATTTTATAATTATTGGATTGTTTTCTATATTTAAAGTATAAAGTTGATAGTTATGAAATAATAAGAATTTTATATGATTTGGATTAGATAAGTAATATTTTGAATATTAATACTGCTATTTTGGAAAAATGAAGAAATTAAGTATATTATTTCTAATTATTTGGTTGGGACATTTTATTGAAAATAATTTGTAAAATTGATGAGCAGATAGTATTTTCTATATACAATTAGTGTTGAATTTAATTTGGGTTTCAATTATTATATCATTCCCAATTTAATGTGAAATTACCAAATCACCCTAACCCTAATTTTTAAAATAATAAAACCCTAACCCAGCAAACCATTACATGACCCGGTTCCCTTTTCCCCATACCCAGCTGAATCCGAAATCCCCTTTTTCCTAACTCAGCAGCAGCGTTTTTTTTCCATGAAAGAAAGAAAGGAGAGATTTGGGAAGGGGAGGGGGAGGTCAGAAGAAAGAAGGCAGGGGAGGACTTGTCATCGTCGATCCACCGCCAAGGAACTCGCCGCCGCCACTGCGCATTTCTGCTGCGGCCTAACTGTGTCGTCGCCGACCATGGAACTGCCGCCGATTTGTCGCATGAGGAGCCGCCATCCTTGCTCGTCGTTCCCCTCGGAGTCGTCGCCGTCGAGGGCCAGCAGAGGGAGAGAGAGCGACCGTGAGCCAGGTTCACCACCGAGGAGAGGGGCTGTGTGGCACGTCACCGTCGTGACCCATTTCACGACCATCATGACAAGGGCTCTGTGGCCGTCGTCCCAACATCGCCGTTCATGCCCTTGTCGCCGTCGCTTTTCTGCCTGGCATCGCCAGTGTTGAGGTCAGCCACTCCACTACCACCGTCAAGCTATGTTTGGGGCTGGTGCTTCTCGTGGAGGTTTGGAGGAAGGGAGGCAGAACCGCAGAGTGGAGGAGCCACTGTGGTCTGCCGTCGATCTACACGCCGCCTCCGCCGGAGTTGCCGCCGTCAGAAAATGGTTTAGGCTGCCGCAGGTGTCGCTGCCGGAGAGGAAGCTGCGCCTCTGTGTTTCTGGCTGCCGGGAGTGGTTATGTGGCTTCCGGGATCACTGTCGGAGCTCCGAGCTGAGCTTCTGCCACTTGAGACCCTGCTGCCGTCGCTGGAAAAGTTTGCCGGTAAGGGTTTTAATTGTGGTTTCTGTCCTTTTTGAATTTTCGAGAATACTATAGTCACTGCGTGTTGGTTTCAGTTGTCGTGATCAGAATTTCTCGCCGCTGCCACTTGAAGTGGCTGCTGGGCTGTCGCTGAACCGGCCTGGAGACCGCCGCTGTTTCGGTTCAGCCGTCGTTTCTTAGTTTTGGTAAGTAATTATGTTTCGAAAAGCCTCGCGTTAGTATTCGGTCGTGTTGGTTAATGAATATGAGTTTTGATAATGTGAGATCGAGTCCTGATTATTATATGTTGCGATTAGTGTTGCTATGGTTATTGCAAAAGTGGCTGGGAGCTGAGGTTTTGGTTCCCGTCAGTTTCGGTTTGAGGCAGAAAGGACTTGATGAGGCATTTGGGCTATGGTTTTGCGTTTTGAGGTAGGGGCGCTTTCCAAAAACTATGTTTTGTGTATTGGAATTATTACATATGGATACTAATGTGAGATATTGTGTATTTGGTGATTGTATCTGCCTTATGTATTATTTGATTGACTCGAATGATTATGGATGTTGGTTTGGCTGAGTTGTTGTGCGGCTTTGTGAAATGTAATGTTTTGAAGTTGATTCTTTAAAGATTTGAAATCTGAGTTTAAACCGTTGAGGATTGGTTTGAATTGAGTCAATTATTTCAATGATGTGAAAAGTCGAATGCACTTTTAAATTCAGCTTGGTTTATTTTAATTGACTTGGTTTTGGACAAATGATTTGTTATTGAACCGTTTCATTAAAGCTTTGGAAATGAGTTAAATCGATTGATATTGATTTGATTTTGAAATTGTTTCCTTGAGATACGCCATTGAGGCGACTGTTGGATTTAGCGTGATTTTGAATTGATTTTTGGGCTCTGGACTGTTGAAAAGGATTGAGAAACGGTTTAGTTGGGACCCAAACCAGGTGGCAAAGTCCAAGTTTTAGGGGAGATGCTGGCGAAATTTCTATAAAATCCGAGGCTTTATTTGAAATGTTATTTGGGAAACTTTGAGTTTAATGCCTTTCTTATTTACCTGGAGGATTGTGAATTTAGGGCTTCTTTTATTATCTTTACTTAGATCAATTATGAAAAGCGATGAAGCTATGCTTTGAAAGAATTACTGAAAAGAGAATCATGATTTCTCCTTATTTTCCAAGAAGAATAGTATGTCTTTGGGTACAATTTATTCGAAAGAGAATTTTGCCTTAAGGCTGTTTTAAAAGGTAAAACGGGTTTATGTTTTTCTCTATTAAACATAAAGAGTGTCCATTGGAAGAGTTTTCGTGATTTTAAAAGGAATTGGATTTCGATTGATGAACCTCATTATTTTGACGTTTTGAATAAGATTCAGAGTACCCTTTGAACTCTAGTTTAACACAACAAAAAATGATTCTCTTAGCAGTTTGAAATGCTTCAGATTTAATTATGGAACTGAAGCCGGTTTTGTTTAAGTAAAGAAAATGGCTTTGAAAAGAGTAATTGATTACATGACTCGGATTGGCTTAGATCCTATTTTACTACTCAGATCAGGAAGCCAAGGTTTTTAATGAATTTAAAATTAATTTGGCGAAATGAGTTATGTTATTCTCCCCTAAAGACTTGGAACTCTGCCGAGAAATTTTGTTATAAAATCCCATTGTTGGATGGATGATTTTGAATGTTTCAAATGAATCTTTAACTTTCTATGGTTATGGAAGTTTTGAAAAGAGGATGTCGAGAGTGGTATTGTTTTCAAAGGGGAATTTACCTTGAGTAAAAGTGGCTTATGAGCCTGAGATGATTTGAGAAACGAGATTTCTAAAAGCCAAGGTTGAAAAGAGTTGAAACTTGATTTCAAAGTGAAACGATTTGAGAAAAAGTGATTTATGGCTTAAATGCTGATTTTACGAATTGATGATGTTGAATGTGGAAGTGTTGTTTTGTTGTGAGCCGGAATGGCTGTGTATGTTATGAATATTGGCTGGTTCTGGATTGAACCGTGAGCCGGAATGACTGTGTATACTATGAATATTGGCTGGTTCTGGACTGAACCATGAGCCGGATGGCTGAGATGGATGTTGATCCATGGATGAAAATGAATGCATGTATATGCTGAATAATTGATAATTTGTGATATTGCACTTCCACTGTCGGAGATAAGAGTTTCCCTGGGAGAAAGCAGTGGCTAGCCACCACGTGCTCCGGGTTGAGACTTGAAGCTCTTTTGACCCTATGTCGTCAGGGTGGCCGGGCACTGTGAAAGTCCCAGATGAGCTCACCCCCATAAATATTCACCAGTGAGGGTGATGGATATAGATCATGATTATGATCAAGTTTATATTGAGTATAACTTGAGTTGGGGAGACACGACAGAGGGACAATCCAATGGTTAGCTACCAGGACTTGTCGGGTTGGCTCTATAACCGACAGATGATATCATCAGCCACTAGGGACAGGCATGCATCATATGCATCTATGTGACATTGTTTGGGTGTGCATATTGTACTTGGTTTGCCTATGTGATTAACTGCTAATTGTTCTACTTGCAATAATTATTTGTTTGTGTTTTTATCTTCCTACTTGTGTTTGCATCTGGAACTCTGTTGGATTGTGGTGGATTGGTTGTGGTTGGATTGTTTGGGCCTAGGGCCGTGGTTGAATGAGATGGACCAATGGTTGATTTCGGTTTTGTAGTTCTGGTTTGGAATAAGATATGAAAGGTTATTTTGGTTCAATATAGATAAACCTTTTTGAAAGGCTTTGATGTTTTGAGAATTGAACGGTTCCTCTTTCATAAAAGATTTTCGACTTTATTTTTTATCGAAAAAACATTGTTTTTGAAAAGAGGCATAAGATGATTATTAATCACTGGTGCTGTTATCTTCATGTATCCTATTACAGTAATTCCCAAAAACCCTCTACTAAGAACCTTTCGAGGATGATGTTCTCACCCCTACATTTTTTCCCTTTTCAGGATAAGGGCACAGAAGTCACGAAGGGTTTATTTTTGTTGTTGTTGAGATGCTCCGTATTGTCTTAGTTATGGTTTATTGTACCCTCGCCTTTATCTTGATATATTCTGTAAGAGGGATAGGAATTGTATTGGATAATGTCTGTAATATTATTTATAAATATATGTATCTATATGGATGTATCCTTTATGAGTTTTTTTGTAAGTTATATGGTATCTATGGATGTAGGATGTCGAACGAAAGTATTCTTAGGAGCGGTATTGCGGTTTAAAGTTTTAAATAGACTCATATTTTAATATTAAATAGTATAAGTGTCGTAATAATGTCCGAGCTATCAGAGTTGCGCAGCCGGAAGCGTGAGCTTTGGTAGTTAGGGTGTTACAATATCAATATTTGTACATCATAGATAAATAGATATAAATAAGTATAAGAAATGAACTTTTAATTAGTTAATATTAATTAATTATTTTCTTATAAATTTTTTTAACTCTTATTTATTGGAGAATTTAGCGTTAGAATTTAAGGATTAGAGTTTAAAATTCAAAATTTAAAAATTTTAAGATAAAAAATAAATTAAAAATAACTGATATTATTAATTAAAAAAATTAGCTAATTTTGGCTTCATATATAATTAAATTTCCTTTGATATATGTGATCTATTTTGTTGAGAGTCATAGGAAGGAAGGGTGTGGCCGCCCCTATATATGTTGAATCCTATAAAAAGAAAGTGACATATATTTTAACTGAGGAACGATAGAGTTTTTAATAATTTTCCTCAATATTTGTTTAAATATCAATTGAAGATAAAAGAAATAATATTTTTCTTCTTCCATTTATTATTATTCATTTGGAAAGTTTGAATAGGAGATAATTTGGGTTTAGAGGGAGGGGCCGGGGTGGATGGGGCATGAAGAAAAAGAGAGAAACAATTAAAAAAATAAATCTCCTGTTTTCATGTATATATTTATTAAGAAAAAAGAAAAACAATTGAATTTGTGGTTAAAAAAAATGGAAAAGGGAAAAAGAAATATATTCCTTCTCTGTAATTGTATGAGTGAAATGTTGGTAAAAATAGGGCAAATATAGCCCAAATTTACTTCATTTAACATTGAATAATTTAAACGATAATCAGTGAATATTAAATAAGATAAATTTAAAATATTTGAATAAATATTTTATTATCTCCCAAATTTATTAGTCTTTAAAATATTATGGATCGATATCTTTTGTTAATATTAACTAATATTTGGTCAATATTTTATTTTTATACTATTATATAATTTAAAATTTTAAGTTTAGAATTTAAAAGTTATCACTTAAAATTCAGAATATCAAGTAAATGTTAGGCAAAAATAATATATTTTTAGTCATATATATGACATCACTCTTTATTATAATCGTTAATTAGTTAATGCATGTGTGTACGATACTAGTTAAAGTAACACATATATTTAGTCCATTAATAAAGTATTTTGAATTTGATTCTAAAAATAGATAAATTTTTGTTGGGAGGCTAATGAGGTAATAATGCTCCCTTTATTTGAAAATCATAAATTGATGAACTAGATCAGTCAAATTCTTAATGGCAGAGTTTACTAAATCATCAATTGGTTTTATTACCTAAATATATATATAATTAACAAAAATATTATATATACACTAAAAATCAACCACCACCCTAACATTGCCTGTATCTACATATTTCTAGATACATTCTTGTGAATACGTTCTGAATATTTATTGCTTGCAATTAATTGACCTAGTAATATTTTATAATAATTTCAACAAAAAAGAAAAAAGAGACCAAAGCACATGTAGGTACATTTCGTGTTAGGCATGGCATTCCAGCTTTGTTTCAAGAGGTGCCACATCCAATTGTGTATAAAAATAAGAAAAAGTCTAGGGACAGTAAATTTGTTAAAATTTGATCAGTATTTAGTCAGTAAAATAAAAATAATTTATTTTCTATAATTAAATAAATCTCACACCATTAAATACATTATTAATGGCTATAACTTACAAAATCTGCTAGTCCTGTAGCACTTCTCTAAAAATAATTTATACACGTATTTAATTAAATAATTATATTTTTTCTTTCCTTTTGTTACTTTTTATTTTGATAGTGATTAAAATATAAATTCTCGTATATAAAAAGGATTTTATGTAAGAGTGTTAAGAATGGACTAATCAAACTAATGAAATCGATCAACAATTTATTTAGGCAATTAGGATATCCATAAATTTTTCTCAGTTTAGACTTTAGATACTGAAAATTTATTCTTAGTTGTATTATTTACTTTAGGTAATAGTAGCAAAGTAATTTGCTATTACCTGTGGGTATCACTATAAACCCTTATTATTACAACATGTTCTCTTATTATTACAAAGGTAAAAATTTAGGTACAGTTAACTTTATGTGAAATTGATAGTTGAAAGTCATTAAATAATTTGATTACTCTCAACTATCAACTTCACATGAAGTTAACTGCATCTAAATTTTTACCCATTACAAAACATACAATAATAGCAATTTGCCCTAAGCAAAAGGCTTTTGATTGTTGCAATCCAAGTTATCTCCAGGACTAACTCCCAATATTTGGCAATACCTTTTATAAAACCCGATCCGATCTTGGACCCGGGAATCCGATCCGTGCCCACATTCAATTCCACCATTAATAATGTTAGTGATCACTCCAAATCCGGAGATTCGGCCGGCTGCCTTGTCCGCAGCCGATGGTGTCCATCTTCCGGTGATGACATTATGGCTTGATGGCTTGTTTCCTTGTGCTGTCATCCAAAACCATATGGCTGTCTTGAATGAAATAGTTGCATCTCTAGCCACTAAATCAGGGTTGTTTAGAAGATCTTGTCCTATAGCCTTACCAGCTGGCCCATAATTATAGTTGCTGAAAAAAAAATATTAATTAAATATCGTCATCATAAATATAAGGGTAATGTATGTAGGGCAAGACCAAAATTTGATGAAAAGAATTATTATTTGATGGATTCACAATTTGATAAAAATGATATAGTATGTTATGTAATTCTTTGACAAATGAACACCTCAGATCATTATTGGATCACTAGCTACTCTATAAGGCATTGAATTTTAATTTGTATAGACGAAATTAAAACTCATATGAAATGATAATAACAATAATTTGTTAGTTTAAATTTTATGTAATATTATTAATTCATTCATTTTTCACTAATAATAAAATTTATGTATACGTTTAATTATTTAAATTCATTTTATATATATTAACATGTTTTAAATTATTTTCTAATCCAATATAATGTGCTTAAATAAAATTGGAGAATTATTTAGGTATAGGTGAAATTAATAATTATATGGGTAGATATCATTGAACAATATATCGATACATTGTTCAATGATATATAAAAGGTCAGAAATTATATACAAATTGTTTAATTATATTTTTTTTAGTTATAATAAATTTCATATAGAAACATACATCTGCATATAAATTTTTAGAAAACTTTTAAATATACTGATAATTGATATTTTAATAATTTTAATCATTGATCTTAATTATATATTATATATTATATATGTTTTATAATTAAGATCAATAGTTAAAAATTACTAAAATATCGAAAGTTTTCTTAAATTTTTACCGTTTTATATATATGTACTTACTGAGTAAGTTGAATTGGTCCTCTGCCATAGTATTTTTTGCCAGAAGCACATGGCCATTGTTGGGAAGGGGTACAATAATCTGCTTGAGTATTTTCATTGATAAAGCAATATCCCCATGCATATGGTCCATCTGGTGCACTTGCCCATCCTCCTATATATATATATAATATAAATTCAAAAGTCAATAAATTAATTTCATCTCATTTATATTAAATGTTTGTTAGTAATTAAATTAATGTCACCTAGCTACCGACACCAATCAATTCATGTAGTTCTATATATGCTTTTAAAAGATTGTGACTTCTTGCAATGAAGTTGATGTATGTGTAGAATTGAAATTGAAATAGGTGTCTTATTATCATCATCTCCATGTAAATCTAATCTTAAAGATTTCAATTCCAAAGGAACATTATTATTTCATATGTATTATATAACACGTTTTTTTTTAATTAAGCAACAATTGGGATATATATATCATAGACTAAAATTCTCTTTAAATTCATAAAATCTAATTTTATAGACGTTAGTTAAAAGAAACAAGTTTTAAATTAAACAACTCAAGCAAAATAGTAAATGCTTATTTAAAAGTTGTGAATTCAAGTCTTTCTATCTTTGATAAAAAAAATTAAACGGTTATATAACAATAATAGAGTTTGAAATTAAAGTACAATATAACCTGTGGTTTCATGGGAAGTTTGAGCCAAAAAAGCAGCAAGCTCCTTCTTCTTGGTGGTATCATCACCGGTGGTACCAAAGCCGGTGAAAGAGCGAGCGGCGGCGATGAAAGCATTATAGGAATAGAATCCGTTTCCCTTACACCGCGGATCGTTCCGGTACTTAAGCATTTGATCAAAGATAGAAGAAGTTATGATCCTACCAACATCACCACCACCGGAACCACCGCCGGAACTAGGTGGTGTTTTTGGTGTTGAACCTTTGCATTGGCTTTGGCAACCGTCACCACAATAGTCATTTGTGTTACCACAATAACCAAATTTGCTACAACATAGGTTGTTAGGGCACAATGCTCCATTTGCTTGTTTTCCACATTGTTCAGCTATGGTGGTTCCAATTAGCAATGTGAATGCTAATGATGATATTAGGGTTAGCATAAGATAATCAGGAATTTTTGTGTTACTCATTTTTGTGAGTGGGTTGGTGTTGAAGATTTTGATGTGTGTGATGTGTTGGTTTCATGTGGGATAATGTAATGTATTTATAGGTGAGTTTTGAAAATGATGTGTATATTTATTTTCAAATTTGGCTGCTTCTATTATTATATAGATTATTGTATAATAATTATTTACAAAAATCAGTTAGTATCTATTTTTGTGTATATTTATATATATTAATTTACGTATTTTTCTAACTAAATAATCAAAATTATCAGAATAATTAAACACGTGTTAAAGAAAAATAGTAATCAATCTTATTTAGTCTAATTTTTTTTTTATAAAATATCATATATATATATATATATATATATATATATATATATATTATGAGTGACTAATTCGTGGTTAATTTTAATAAGTTTATTGACTTTATTCTTAGCATCATTGATAATGGATTATTAACATTCAGTTGTTTGGTTAAAGTGGCATAAGGCGTTAAAGGACTAATGTCTCCTTTAATTAAAACTTCTATAAATAGAGTTAAACCGATCAAATTCTTGATAATAATAATAATAATAATAATAATAATAATAATAATAATAATAATAATAATAATAATAATAATAATAATGGGTCTAGTAATATTAATCCGACATATATATTTCACCAAAAATAATATTAAAGAGTTTAATTAATACTTTATCTGTTGATAATAAGTAACTATTGACTTGGATAAATTGATATATTTGCGGTCTATTCAGGCAACGGAACAAGCTAAGGGTGTGGGACATGTTTAATCCCAGGAAAAGAAAATAACATGCATATATTTCAATTGAGAAATGATATAACCTCTTAATAATTCTCTTCAACATTATTTGTCTAAATATGAAAGGAAAAAATAGATACATAAGTAACATTTCTTTTGCTAGAGAAAAAGAATCGTGAATAAAATGAGAGAATATTATGACATAGTATCAAAATTTTTATGAAAAAAATTGAAAATTATTTAATTTTTATTTTTTTTAAAACAAAGAATAACATAATATAAATAAAAATTAAAAAAAACAAGAAAAAAAAGTTGTATGTCAATATCAAAATCTTTATTATTTGATAATTATTATATATGCCGGAGGGAGTATAGTCCATTTTGCGTTGAAGAAGTAAAAGCCAAATAATTAATTGATAAAGATGCATGAGATATGATCATATCAACAAAGGATAAACACAATCTTTTGGATGGATGCTTATTCTATATGTTAAGACAAATGAGTGCTGAGCCAATCGTGCCATACTTTGCGGGTACAAACTAGAAACTATCTCAATCTTTTATCATACTATTGAAAATATTATTCGTCTATGACTAAGTTAATTATTTTATTATAAAATGTTTAATTATTTAATTAAAAATATATAAATCGTATAAATATATATTTTTTATTTGCTAACTGATTTTTAGTGTATATATCAAATATCTTTTTATTAGCATATATCATATCAATCAGCTAAGAAAAAAAAATTACACATTTAAAATTATAACTTCAAAATCTAAAATCCATACAATCAAAATTCATGCTAGAGAATTGTTAAATGTTTTTTTTTTATTGTTATCCGAATTTATCCGTTACACATTTGGAAAAGTAACTAGTTTCTTTTGCCGTGTTTTTAAGGGTGGAAGTGGAAACTCAGAGTCTTTGAATTTTCTTAGGGTTGAAACTTGAAAGTAAAGTTCTGTAGCTCTCAATTCCTTATTTTCTACGTAACCAAAAATGACTAAATTTTACTAAAAAAATGACACATTCAAAATTGTTGAAGTAATCAACGACCATTTTTTAATTTATATATATAGATCGGGATAGATAGATAGATAGATAAATACATTGCTTCTCTTTTATTTATTTTTTATTTTTTGGTCATGCCATATGTTTTAGTATTGCTGTTGCCTTATTGACTTATTGTTGCAATAGCGTGTGTAAATCTAAAACCGTACAAGAAGTGAATACTCAATATAATATATGATGTGAAATCCTATTATTTAATCAACCCAATAAAAATATGGAGAGTGTTAGATAAACAATAATCATGTTGAATAATATGAATAATTACTAATTAAATAAAAATACATTACACTCTAATTTAATGTTATTAATTAAATTTAAAATTAATTTATTCTTTTAATTCTATTAATTCATATTATTCACACATTGTTCAAAAATATTGTTAATTACCTATACTTTTTCTAAAAATATATATAATTTCTGACAATTTTGGCCTCTAGAAGCTAAGATAAAATCTCCAATTGAGCATGCCTAGCTAGCTTATACAACATGAAGTCGTACCCTCATGATTGATGATTGACTAAGGAAAAAAGAGTATGGCTTGACAAGATTTTTTTAAAAAAAAAAAGAAGTGCCTTATTACCATACTTTAAAATTTAGAAAAACATGCGAGTGGAAGACCTTGACAAAAGATTGGGACTTTTCTCGAAGATTGCATGAGCTCTACGGTTTGGTAAAATTCTAGATGTTAAATGTTGTTTATAGATATTTCTACTTTGTATATCAACGATTTTATTAATCATTTTTAATGAATAAATCTTATTTTTTATAAATAAATTTTATTACAAAAAACGTGTAACTTTTTTTTTTGTAGTAATCAAATAACATATGCATTTGTCTCTCAAATAATGTATAAATTTTTAGTGATATGAGATTCATGTAATTATTTAATTCGGTCTTTAAAATTCTAATTTTACTATATTAGTTCTCTAAATCGAATTTCAATCACCATAAAAAATTTTAAAATTCTTTTCGATACTAATTTAGTTGTCAGAATACTGATGTAGTTATCTTTTATCACGTTAGATTGTTCTAATTTAATTCTTTTCCAATTATATAATCTTAGATCATTTCCAAATGTTCCAAATTGTATTTTTTTCTTCTTATTGTTATTGAAGCATTCTGATCATCTGTAGTAAATTGATGTTGAAAAACTATTATGGGAGGTGGAGGTACTATTACGGGTAGTTTTATCCGGTCAGTTTTAATGAGTAGTGGGCAAATTCATGGGAGGTCAGCGCGAATGCCAGATGTAAACCCCGTTAAATTAGTAAATAATTAGTTAATAAATTAATTTTTAATAAAAAAATTAGAAATGTGAATATTATATTAAATTAGGATAAAGCTCATCAAAACGAAAATTTTGACACTAATTTCAAAAAATTCAGCCCAAAATTAGACTGAACGGGCCAAACCGATTGGACCGAACAGGCCAAACCGATTGAACCGAGTTCAAACCGGACCCGTGAGCCCAACCGGACCAACCTTTAAATGAGCCAAAGCTCATTTTCTCCTCCAAATGCATCAGAAACAGCGTTCAATGCAGCAATGGAGGAGAAGGGTACGAAACCCTTACGGTAATTTCAAAATGCCGTAACTTTTCAATTCGAGTTTCGATCGCCGCATCGTTTGCGGCCACGCGACCACCGCGTTGAGCTCTACGTTTCTACTGGAACAATTTCATAGGTAACTCACTTTATTTTTCTCAGCCGCTCATTCCTCCAATTTTTGAAAATTATGTGGAGGTATTGAATTTCTTTGCTTTTTGATGTTTTAGGATCTAATTAGCTTGAGAAAAACGTTCACTCTTGTTTATACAAAGCTTCGGTAAGGTGAAGATACCATAAATCCTATTTAATTTATTGAATTTATGCCTTGGGTATTAAATTAGGTATATATGTGTTATGAATGTGTATTAGGTTGTGAATAAATAATTGGAGCTTGAAATTGTGGATATTGAAACTTGGAAGAAGTTGAACACTAGTGTTTTGTTGAAGTTTTTGGGGCTGTGTTTGTTTTAATAAGTTGTCTTGATCACTACGAAGAAACCGGACAAGGTATGTTTTAGGTTTCGTGCATTTAATATATAATGTTCTATGAAAACTTAGGTTAGATGACCATAAGATAAGCTGGAACGCATGAAAATGTACAATGCTTAGTATCCTTGATATTTGTGATGTGATTTGGTTGTGTGATGGAGATTGTTGTTATATTGATGTTAGTATGGAATATGGTTGAGTTGGTGATTATATGTTTACATACATATTGAATGAGAGCATGATGGAGTTGTTGAAATGTGAGATTGTATAATGTTAATGAATGACCACTACAAGAGACACACCGAATAGCGGCGGTTTTTATAGGGATTTGCGGCGATTTTTAACCGCCGCAAAACAATATACCAGCGGTTTCGTAAACGTTGCAAGTTAGGGAGTAGAGATTTGATTTTGCGGCAATTTTACTGAAACGCTGGTACAACCGCAGCAAATTAGATAACTAATTTTGCAGCGGTTGCAAAACCGCTGCTATTTGGGTAGTGGATTTAAAAAAAAATTGCGACATTTTAAAACTGCCGCAAATCTATGTAATTTTTTTTTAAAAATGAGACGGTTAACTACCGCAATTTCATGCATGGGCTTATTTAAAAACTGAATAATTACATTCAGATTAAGGGAATGAAGAATTCATAGCAGAACAGGGGCATTTTCTTTTCTTTTTTCTCTCTTTTCATTCAGATTGATGAAAATGATGCCTTTTTTTCTTTCGCAGTTGAATGTATGTAAGCAGGTTCCCTTCAAATCACTATAGTTTCACGATGCAGAAGAGCCTGAAAAACGGGTTAAAAAGCTAAACAAGTAAATAAAGGTGAAAGGACTTGGAAGAAGAGAGAGAGTCAGCAGGTATATAAAAGCTATTAGCTATATAGCTAGTGATAGAAAAGAAAGATATATTAGAAAGAGAAAGAATTTCACATCTGATGTATGTATATAGGTTAGGATAATGGTGATGCCTTCAGGGGCTTTCTTGTCCATGTGAAGTAAGCTAAACATTCCTTGGGCACAGAGACAAAGCTACTACTACTACTATTTCACCTTTTTATATATCTATCTTAACAATGAATTAACATATATAGATATATAGCATAAAACAAGACACATTTCAAGCATACGTACTTGATTACTTGTCTGTCTTTCAGTTTGGGTGATTTCGGCTTAGTTATATCTAAATCTAATAAGCTCCATCTCTTTGCTTTTCTAAAAGAGGTTACTAATAAGTTTATCCATAACACAAGTTAATAAAATCATCATGTATGTTAAGCTGTACTTTCTCAATTGCTTGAAAATTGAGGGCAAAAGCTAATGAAGTATAGATTAGGCATTCAAAGTAAAATCTTTTAGTTAACAATAAAAAACAAAAATGTACCTGGAAACAAAAATGTTGGCACAAAATTAAACTCTAATATGATACCTACTAAACCCAATGCTGGGTATGAGTAGATCATATCAAATTCAGATTCCACCATTCTAACATGTGTAAGAGGATTAACCTGATCAAAATCTTGAAGCTGTTTTATAGCCTTAGCAATTTCCTCCTGGTTTTTCTCGTCCCACTTTTTCTTTCTTTCTTTCTGCCAGTGAACATTTCATAAGAAGAAAAGGGAAATTAGATCCATTTACCAAGGGTAAGAAACCAAAAATAAGACTTAATATTTCTCAAGATTGTGATTCTACCTTCAAACAAGAAGTCAGTTCTTCTGTAAAAATCTCATAAACAAATTTGTAACCAATATGCCATTCACCAGAAGGATTTTTCCATGAAGTATTGATGATCAAAGATGCCCCTGTTCAACATTTTTTCATGGAACTCTAACCTCAGACAACAGTTTAATAATTGAACAGTTTAAGTTCATTGACTAACAAGAAAAAAGTTGTGCAAAAAAAAGAAAAAGACAATTGCATGCAAGCACACAAAGTTACAAAGAGGGAAAACAGAATGGAGAAAGAAAGAACGCAGAGAATTTGGAGGAGGAAAACTTAAAAGGCTTCTTGTTATAACAAAGAATAAAGAATCACCAAAACTATGTGAAAGAGTATTTTCTGATCTTTAATATGAAAACAAAATAGAACAAATGTGTTCAGAAAATATGAACAAGAGCATTGTTAATAAGTTTTAAATTGATATCTTGTGATAAAAAATTAAAATTGTATACAGCCTCATTATTTGAAGAATGTCAGACCATCATAACTTGCACATAAAGGCTATAAAAATGGTATATAGCCTCACTAGTTGAAGAATATCAGACCATCGTAACTTGTATATAAAGGTATTTAATATTCCAAACCACTAACCTGATGCACCGCAAATACAACCATGAGCATCAGCCTTCACCTTTAAGGTATCAACATCTCCACTGCCAGAACTGAAGATACAAAAAAGCAACATTCTTTTATTTTAAAAACTAATATAAACTCAAAAGTTATCAGCTAAGAAACAACAACAACAACAACAACAACAACAACAATAACAAAAGATTTTCTTTCTACCAATCAATGACATCAAGAATTTTGGGTTTCTCATTTGAGGTAACCTGCAATCCAGCAGCGGCCGGGTCTATGCCAAAATTTGTAAACATGTAGATCGAATAATTGAACAAACTTGCACTATCATGTGAAACTATAACAAATAACCCCAGAACATACAAGTACACCAGAACATGCACACCAAAATGCATTTTAAAACTGGAAAACTAGATCCCATAAATCCAGTAGCTGAAAACTAGATTGCCACCAAAACAACTTTACATTATTACTAGTATGAAAATTCATCATTTAATATAAGGAAACAGGATGCATGAATCTGATCATGAAGACAACAGGAAAAAGAAGAAGAGCAATAGTAATGCAAGTTTAGTAGTGCACTGTAGCATGGCTCATGAAGTAGACAACACGGAAAGCAAGTATACGATACATTCATTACATATATGTGTATATTGAGTTATTGACACAACGCAACACAACAACAATATCGAGTTTTAGTAATTAGAAATACTAATAAGAAGTGAAATGTTCCTTTTTTAAAAGCACTAAACAAAATAAAATACTTTGTTTCTCTTTATTTATTTCAATATCAATGCTGTATTCAGCTTTCATTTATAGCATAGCTCAACAAATGCTGCAAACACAGCTAACTACTACATCATTAACACTATCTACCATTAACAACTAACTACTCATGCAAGCTCAATAACTCTTAGTAGTAGTGGAGCAAAACAAAGTGCTATACACTTAATTAATTTGGAAATTAACAAAAAGGAACTAAAAATAAAATTAAACAGAAAAAGTTGAAGAAAGTGAGTGAGAATAAGGTCAACGCGGAGGAAGAGAATACCAAAGATGGCGATGAGAACACCGCAGCCATCGTAGTTAGGGTGATCTTGGAGGAATCGATCGACGGCAATCTCCTTCTTAGGCATGTGTGAGGCCAAGAAGGTTGTCTCGTTCAGCTTGAAATTGGAGGAAGCATCATCATCATCGTCATGTTGAGGAGTGATTATTGAATAACAAGGCATTGGCGTAGCTTTTCTCTTTCTCTGAAATTCAATCCCTAATTAATCAAATCACAAGAGTGTGTAGCTTTCTCACTCTTCAGTGAGTGTAGTGTCTGTTGTAGTGTGGGAAGATTAATGGTTATGATTACGATGATGAGATAGTTGGTAATAACAATAATCGACACCAATGTTAGCACACCAATATGGTCCTTACAAGCATTTGCCAATGTTAGCACACCAACAACATCAACACCAATAGATTCTATTTTGTTAGCCCCAAACCACTCCAAATTAAATGCACTAGTGAAATCATCAACATTAAAAACATGAGTAAGCTTACTAGTCTCAATAACAACTAAGGTTCATGACCTGTCTTCTAAGCTCCCCTTTCCAAACCCAAAGGGTATCACCTGATTCTGACAAATTTATAAAAATATTTGTAAAAATTATTCTCATACTGCAATTTACAACTTGGTTTAGATATCGAATGAAATATACTAAAAAGATTCGCTATCAAGCTTTCTCTTCTAGTCTTCTTTGAAGAAGTAAAAAAATCAATTTAATTAGTAGAAAAACCTAAAAGCAGAACCAGAATCAAGATTTAGAGTGAGCGAAAAATATGAACAAAAAAACATATACTGTGACGCCAATAACTCCGAACACGACTTAGCGATGTCGAGGAGAAGACATATGCAAATTTTGTAAGTAATCAATAATGAAAACAAGAAAGAAAGAGCAATGTGGAAGAACAAACCAGTGATAGGGAGAGGCCGCGATAACTCAGATTCGCTCACAGTGGAGGAGAGGGAAACGGTCGACAATAGGGAGAGAAGGTTGTTAATATTATTGATATTATTGTTAATATTAATATTAATAAACGGTCACTAACCGTTTAGTACCATTTGGTTGAAAGGACACAACCTTTTAAGGATTGTGTATGTTCAAAACATTGTGTCTATTGGCTAAAGGGACACAACTCTTTAAGAATTGTGTATGTTCAAAACATTGTATCTATTGGAAATAGAGAAGACACAACCATTTGTATACGTAACTAATCATAATTGCTATGTGCAATATGTATAAATAAGTCCTTGCCCACTATTTCAGGTATGAAGTACTAAGTGTACATGTTAATCAACTATTAAGAGATTTTCTTTGTTCAAGAGAGTTGAGAATTTCTTACTATTGCTAATTAAGAAATTCTTAGGTTTCATTGTATCCTAGGAGAGTATTGTCATCAACCCTATAGCAACTAAGTGTGGGGACAAATATCTCTCTAAAGAAAGCGATCTAATCGTGCCTTAAAACCACTACACAAATATAAGATTTTGTCATCTTCTCATACTAATATACCCAACAATTTTATAGAGATATTTGTTGAAGATGGCACAAGATCAAAACACCACATTCAAGGTCATGAATCAAGAGTTTGTCATGTTAGATTGCTTTGATGGAACAAACTTCAACCGTTGGAAGGACAAGATGATGTTCCTTCTTTCGATTCTCAATCTTGCATATGTGATTGACCCAAAGACTACACTAATTGCCGATGCCACTGAAAATGTCACACCAGAAGAGAAAGAAAAGATCGTTCAATTGAAGAAGAAATGTGATGAAGATACTTTTGCATGTCGAGGTCATATTCTCAATACTTTATCCGACCGACTCTATGATCTCTACATGTCAATTCAATCACCATTAGAGATTTGAAAATCTTTGGAAGAAAAGTACAATATCGAACGATAAGGAACATATAAAGTTTATTATGATGAAATATTTTGAATTTATTATGAATGATACTATGCCTGTCATGGATCAAATTCATGAATTACAAATCTTTGTAAGTAGACTTCGTGATCTACAAGTGGTGATCCCTGAATCATTACAAGTTGGAGCAATTATTTCAAAATTGCCTTCATCTTGGAATGGTTATAGGAAGAAACTTTTACATCTTGGCGAGGACTTCACAATTGAGAAATTACTACGATATATACGTATAGAGGAGGAAACTCGAAAACGTGATGCTATGTATCTTTCTCAAAGTTCTAAAGTGAATCATATTGGTGAAAACAACACCAATAAGAAGAAAAGAAAGTTCTCTAAAGATTCAAAGCAAGATAAAAAGAGACAAAGAGAGTGTTATCATTGTCACAAGAAAGGACACTATATCAAAGAATGTAGACTTCTGAAAAAAGGAAGCACCAAAGACCAACTTAGTGGAAGAGAAGGATCTAATTACTATGGTTGCAGAAAAAGTACAAAACATGCATATTGGCATGGTTACAGAAGTCAACATAGCAACACAAGAAAAATCACTTGAGTGGTGGTTAGATTCTGGGGCTACTGTTTACGTTTGCAATGATCACAACCAATTCAAAACATATGAAGAAGTGAACAATAGAGAAGTCTTGATGGGCAATGACAACTCAGCCAAAGTTTGTGGTCAAGGAAATGTGGAATTAAATTTTATATCTGGAAAGAAATTAAGTTTAATAAATGTATTTCATGTTCCAGATTTGAGAAAAAATTTAGTTTCTGTTAGTCTCTTGTGTAAGAAAGGATTCAAAGTTATAATGGAATCCGATAAAGTAATCTTGCTTAAGAATGATGTATTCATAGGAAAAGGATATTGTACAGAAGGCATGTTTAAACTTAGTATTAATGAAGTGAATGTTTCCTTGTATGTTGTTGATTCTTGTGATTTATGGCATAGTAGATTAGCACACTTATATTACAAATCAATTGAATATATGCAAAAGAATAACTATATTGATCTTAGTAACAAGGATTTTAATAAGAAATGTGATATTTGCATACAATCCAAAATTACTAAGAAACCTTTTTCTAAGGTTGAAAGAAATACACATTTATTAGAATTGATTCATAGTGATATTTGTGAACTAAATGGCAATATTACTAGAGGAGGAAAAAGATATTTTATAACCTTTATTGATGATTGTTCTAGATTTACTCATGTGTATTTGCTTAGAAATAAAGATGAAGCTTTTGAAATGTTTAAGAAATATAAAATGGAAGTAGAAAATATGCATGATAAGAAAATAAAAGTTCTTCGTAGTGATCGAGGTGGAGAATATTTTTCTAATGAATTTGATCACTTTTGTGAATTACAAAGTATTGTGCATGAATCTTTCGCTCCATATACTCTGCAACAAAATGATTTGGCAGAAAGGAAAAACCGTACCTTAGTGGATATGGTAAATTCAATGTTACTAAATGCGAAATTGCCTTACAATTTGTGGGGTGAAACATTATTAACATCATGTCATATCCATAATAGGATACCATCAAGACATAGAAAGGTTTTTCCTTATGAAATTTGGAAAGGAAGAAAACCTATTTTAAATTATCTTAAAGTGTAAGTGTTCAGCCTTTTATCGAGTTTATGATCAAAAGAGAACCAAATTGGGGCCAAGAGGCATAAAAGGCACTTTTATAGGATATGCTCAAAATTCTAAAGCATATAGAATATTAGACTTAGTGTCTAATGTAGTTGTTGAATCAAGAGAAGTAGAATTTATTGAAAATAAATTTATCAATGATTCAACTTCTAATTCAGAGTATCCCCAAAATGATACTGATATTTCACAAGAAATAAATAATCAAAACAATAAATGTCTAAGCGACAAAAAGTAGATTGAACCAAGGAAGAGCTTGAGAGTAAGAAAAGAAAAGGACTTGGGTCTAGATTTTATTTCTTCTTAGGCTATCACTTTTTTGGTAGAAGGAACTAGGAATTCTGTAACAAATAAGATTCCTATTATGATGAACATAGAAGGTGGTCCTCAAACGTTCAAAGAGGCTATGGCTTCAAGGGATTCTGCTTTCTGGAAAGAAGCAATAAATGATGAAATGGACTCAATATTATCTAATAATACTTGGGTCTTGATTGATTTGCCTCCAGGATCAAAGCCTATAGGATGTAAGTGGGTATTTAGAAGAAAGTATAATACTGATGGGTTCATTACAAACCTTTAAAGCAAGGTTAGTGGCCAAGGAGTTTAGACAACAAGAAGGTCTAGAATATTTTGATACCTACACACCTGTGGCAAGAATGACTTCTATTAGAGCTCTTATAGCATTAGCATCTATACATAAGCTTTATATACATCAAATGGATGTTAAAACGGCTTTTCTAAATGGAGATCTTAATGAAGAAATTTATATGGAGCAACCAGAAGGCTATGTGCTACCCGAAAATGAAAAGAAAGTTTGCAAATTAATTAAGTCTTTGTATGGGCTAAAACAAGCGCCTAAACAATGGCATGAGAAGTTTGATTCAGTGGTGTTATCAAATGGCTTCTCACATAATAGTGCGGATAAATGTATTTACTCAAAATTTACTAAAGATTATGGAGTAATCATTTGTTTATATGTTGATGATATGTTAATCATCGGAACAAATTTAGAAGGAATTCGTATAACGAAGGAGTATCTAACTTCTAAATTCAAGATGAAGGATTTGAATGAAGTTGATACAATATTAGGCATCAAGGTGCATAAGAATGAAGTTGGCTTTACTTTAAGTCAATCTCATTATATCAAAAAGGTATTGGAAAAGTTTGATCATCTCACAATTAAAGAATCCAATACGCCGTATGATCCTAATCTTAAATTAGAAGGAAACATGGGAAGACCTATAGCACAATTAGAATATGCTAGTGCTATAGGAAGTTTAATGTATGCAATGCATTGTACTAGACCTGATATAGCATTTGCTGTGTGCAAATTATCAAGGTTTACAGTAAAGCCTAGCAATCAACATTGGAAAGCTATAACAAGAGTTCTTGGTTATCTCAAAAAAACTATAAACTTGGGATTAATTATAGTGATTATCCCGCAGTTTTAGAAGGTTATTCCGACGCAAGTTGGATTACAAATCTTAGTGACAACAAATCCACTTTAGGATGGATTTCCACCATAGGTGGTGGAGCAATAAGTTGGGCCTCAAAGAAACAAACATGTATTACACATTCTACTATGGAGGCTGAGTTTGTAGCTTTATCAGCCGCATGTAAAGAAGCGAAATTTTTAAGAAATTTGTTATATGATATAAAGTTATGGCCACAGCAGACGACAGCTATTTCAATCTTCTGTGATAGTGAATCAACCATGTCTCGAGCATATAATAAGGTTTATAATGGAAAGTCTAGACATATAAGTTTGAGACATGAATTTGTGAGGCAACTAATAGATGATGGTGTAATTACCATCACTTATGTAAGATCTCAAGGAAATTTAACAGACCCTTTGACTAAAGGTTTGTCAAGGGATAAAATCAAAGAAACTATTGCTAAAATGGGATTAAAACCTATTATTGCTAAGTGATGGGAACCTAACCTTATTCTAGTAGACCACTAGTTTCAAGGCTTAATGGGTAATAACCGTTTAGTACTATTTGGTTGAAAGGACACAACCTTTTAAGGATTGTGTATGTTCAAAACATTGTGTCTATTGGCTAAAGGGACATAACTCTTTAAGAATTGTGTATGTTCAAAACATTGTATCTATTGGCAATAGAAAAGACACAACCATTTGTATACGTAACTAATCATAATTGCTATGTGCAATATGTATAAATAATCCTTTCTTGAGATGATATCGAGGGTTAGGAAAGGTTAGACACAAGCAAAGGTAACAGAGAGGGAAGCAGGGAAAGGTTTTCAATGTATTTTCTTCTATATACTTTATTTACAATCACTCTCTTAATATAGAATTCTAGGAAACTAAATAAAGAAAGTATTCTAAATAAATATAATTGATTTCCCTTGATTATCTCTGATATCCTATGATTTGTTACTCTAATTATAATATTCTAACAAATATTCTAACACTCCTCCTCAAGGTGAGCAGTGGGATCACCAATGCTTAGCTTGCTAAGGACACGGGTAAATGCTCTACCTGCAACGGCTTTGGTGAGGATGTCTGCCAACTGGTCTTCAAACCTTAAAAATGGAAGCTCAACACTGCCATCCTCAATCTTCTCCTTAATGAAGTGTCTATCAACTTCAACGTGCTTAGTTCTGTCATGTTGTACAGGATTCTCTGAGATACTGATTACTGCCTTATTATCACGCTTTAATTGACTTGGTAGTTGTGGTGGAAAATCAATTTCGGTCATCAGTTTTTTGATCCATAAAACTTCAGTTATACCTTTGGCAATTCCCCGAAATTCAGCTTCAGCACTGGAAAGAGCAACCACTTTCTGCTTCTTACTCCTCCATGTCACCAAGTTACCTCTCACAAGAGAAAAATAGCCCGATGTAGATCTCCTGTCATTTGGATTACCAGCCCAATCAACATCAGTGTAAGCCTCAATGTTTAAGTGCCCATTCTTTTGGAACATGATCCCATTTCCTGGTGTTCCCTTCAAGTACCGAACAATTCTCATGGCAGCTTCCATATGATCCTCTTGAGGTTGGTGCATAAACTGACTTATCATCCCCACTGCATATGCTATGTCTGGTCGAGTGTGTGACAGATAAATCAATTTTCCAACTAACCGTTAGTACCTCTCTTTATCTGCTAGATTAGCCCCTTCCTCAAACTTTAAACCGTGGTTAACTTGCATAGGAGTATCTGCTGGCTTACAATCGACCATCCCTATTTCTGCAAGTAAATCCATGATGTACTTTCTCTGAGAAATAAAGATCCCTTTGTTGGAGCGAAGAACCTCTATTCCCAAGAAGTACTTTAGTCCTCCTAAATCCTTCTTCTCAAATTCTTTGAACAAGTTATTCCTCAGTTTTGCAATTTCTTTCAAATCACTTCTGGTTATGATCATGTCATCCACATATATTATTAGGCATGTGATCATATCTCCTTTTCTTTTCAAGAATAAAGTATGGTCAGAGTTGCTTTGTTTGTACCCATACCTTTTCATGGCCACTATAAACCTTCCGAACCAAGCACGTGGAGACTGCTTAAGCCCATAAAGTGCTTTCTTAAATCTGCAAACTTCATTTCTTTAGAAATATTCAGAGAACCCTGGAGGAGCTTCCATGTATACTTCTTCTTTCAGATCCCCAAGTAAAAAAAGCATTTTTGACATCAAACTGATGGAGTGGCCAGTTTTCATTTGCTGCTATTGAAAATAGTACTCTGATGGTGTAAATCTTTGCAACTGGTGAGAAAGTTTCTGAGTAGTCAATGCCATATGTCTGTGTATAGCCTTTTGCCACCAACCTTGCCTTATATCGCTCAATGGTGCCATCTGCTTTGTGTTTAATGGTGAAGACCCATCGACACCCGACTGGTTTCTTCCCTGCTGGTAAGATGCACCTCTCCCAAGTTCCATTTTTACAAGAGCCTCCATCTCTATTTTCATAGCTTTTCGCTATTCACCCTTCTTATTGGCTTCCTGAATTGTTCTGGGAATGTCTTCAGCTAGAAGGGAGGTAAGGAAAGCTCTTGCAATGTCTACCACTCCTTCTCTGGTTGTCTTTATAGGATACTTTAAATTTCGAGGAACATGTTCTGGAGAATATCGAACAGGTGGTACCCCTCTGTTTCTTCACGGCGAAAGTGTGAAAGGTTCTGGTTCCGATTCTAACCTGTCATTGTTAGTGACTTCATTCATAACAGGAGAAGACTCAGCAAAGTGAAGGTCACTTACCTCTTGTTGGACATTCTCAGAAGGATGCTCATTGGTTGTGTTGGTCTCTTCTTCGTTAACAGAGGCATGCTCGTTGGCTCTATCTACTTGCTCTTTTGGAACAGTTTCTTGGCAACTCAGGTTAACCAACCAACTTGGTGGTTCACTAATAGTTTTCTCCCCCTAAACATCAAGTTGGCTGCTGAAGAAATATTCTGATTCCAAAAAATCACAATCCATAGTTACATGTACACGATGAGTGATTGGGTTATAACATTGATACCCCTTTTAATGCGTAGCATACCCAACAAAGACACATTTCTCAGCACATGGGTCAAATTTGGTTCGGTTAGCTCTGGGTATATGGACGAACACAGAGCACCCAAAAACTCGTGGTAGTAACATTTGGACAGGAGGGATGTCAGATTGAGTAGCTAGGATCTGTAGGGGTGTTTTGTGGTTGAGGGTCTGAGAGAGTAGCCTGTTCAGAAGATAGGCTGAGGTAGCAACGGCTTCAGGCCACAAACATGTCGGAACCTTTGCATCAAAAATCATGGCCCGAGTCATCTCTAGTAACTTACGATTTTTCCGTTCTGCCACACCATTTTGTTGGGGTGTGTTTGGACAGGAAGTTTGATGAATTAAGCCTTTTTCTCTAAAAAACTCTTGCATCGATTTGTTCACAAATTCACCACCATTATCTGATCTAAGTACTTGAACTGAGTGAGAATCATTTGATAGAATGTATAGAACTTGTCGGGTACTTCAGATTTGTGTTTTAGAAAATATACCCACGTCATGCGAGAAAAATCATCCACAAATAATACAAAATACTGAAATTGATTATTATGAGAATTAGGAGCTAGACCCCACACATCATAGTGCACTAATGAAAAAACAGAATTGACTCTAGTGTTGCTAGGGAAAAACATAACTCTATGATTCTTTGCCTGAATGCAAGTTTCACATTTGATGGGCTCAGTGTTACTAGTAAATAAACTAGGGAATAAATAAGGTACCCAAAGGAAGGATGTCCCAAGCGTCTGTGCCATAACCAGAGTTGCCTTGTAACCATTCCATGAGCAAGCATGGCATGTCCCTTGTGAACAACCTCATTAACGTAATAAAGACCTCCACGTTCAGTACCACGTCCAATGATCTCTTTCATAAGAATGTCCTGTAAAAGGCAAAAAGTAGAGAACATGAGAACCACACAATTTAGTTCCTTTGTAACGTGGCTTACAGAAAGTAACTTTGATGACAGTGCAGGGACATAGAGACAATTTTTTAATTTTAATTTTTTTTGAAAAAAACAATGGAGCCTTCTCATTGAACCGCAATTAATTTTCCACTGGCTGTTTGAATATGAGTTTTAACAGGTGTGGAGAGGCTGTCAAAGTCATGAGGATCATGGGTCATGGTGTCAGTGGCCCCACAATAAAAAATCCACTGATCAGATTTTTCTGGGCTGGTATATTTTTCTGATTAGGATATTTTAAAAGATTTTGGGCTTTCGGCTGGGTCATAGGGAGAAGGAATTTGGGCTTTCTTTTTTAGTGGGCCATTTTGCTCAAGAGACCCATTAGGGTTCCCATTCTCTTCTGAACTTCCATTTCCTTCTCCCTTATGCGCCACATCCTCTCTTCTTTTACCTCTATGAGTGGTCGCGGCTTTTCCATGAACAACTGCTGATTTTGTTTCTTCCTCTCTTCATGCGTCACCACCGTTGCTGCTGGTGGTCTGCGGAGTGCCCACTATGGTGGCGGCCTTGCAATTTTTTGGTTTGGGATCTTCCCACCATTCGGGATAACCCACAATTTTGAAGCAAGTCTCCTTGGTGTGTTTCTTCATTCCGCAATGAGTACAATAGAGGTGGCTTTTGTCTTCTTTGTCTCGCTGTGATGAACGCCGTCTGGCAGTTTCTGAGCGATTCTATCCCTGTCCATGTGGTCTATTTCTTGCGATTAAGCTGATTCCGACCTCCCCTAATGATGTGTCCCCTCTGCTGCTGGTGGTAGGCTTCAAAATCTGGAGTCGGGCCGCCTCTCTTCTGACGGCAGCATAGGCGAACTCCACTGAAGGGGTCTTCTCTTGCATCAAAAGATCTCTTCTAATGGCTTCAAAATTTTCATCTATCCCTGTTAGGAATTGATATAGTCTCTGTTCTTGTTTAATTTTGTTGAAAATTGCAATATTATCTAAGCACTTCATAGGATTAGGTTGTTTTCTGTCAATAGCCATCCATATAGCCTGTAATTTATCCAGAATTCTTCTAGGGTATCCTGTCCCTGTTTTTGTGTGTTTGCTTTTCGGTGTAAATCGTAGATTTGTACTGGGTCTGTGCCGCTCCCATAGGTTGTAGCCAATCCCTCCCATAAAGCCTTTGCGGTTGGGAATTGGGAGACATTGGTCATCAAACTCGTCTCAATATTTTGAATTATCCAGGTAAAGACAGCTTGATCTGCCTGTTTTCATTTTTCATATTCTGGTTCTCTCTCTTCTGGTGCAGGAGGAATACCTGTTAGATGGCTTTTCTTTCCTCTGCCATCGATAGCTTTCTTCATAAGTGTTGCCCACAATGGATAATTGTCTCCATTTAATTTAAAACCAATTGACAAATTGTCAGGATTGGCTTGTGTTTGCTGAATTCCTAGGCCATTACGAAGCATATTTGCAATTTGCAAAATTAGCTCATCAGTAATGATTGAGGAGTTACTCTGGTTTTGGTTCATGTTGTTGCTAATTTCATCCCCTGAAGATGACATTTTTTTTGGATTTTTTGGTGTTTAGGGTATTGAAACAATAATGTTGGTTTCTGGGTTCCCAGGATCTAACACCGCTCTGATACCATCTTGAGATGATATCGAGGGTTAGGAAAGGTTAGACACAAGCAAAGGTAACAGAGAGGAAAGCAGGAAAAGGTTTTCAATGTATTTTCTTCTATATACTTTGTTTGCAATCACTCTCTTAATATAGAATTCTAGGAAACTAAATACAGAAAGTATTCTAAATAAATATAATTGATTTTCCTTGATTATCTCTGATATCCTGTGATTTGTTACTCTAATTATAATATTCTAACAAATATTCTAACATTCTTGTCCACTATTTCAGGTATGAAGTACTAAGTGTACATGTTACTCAACTATTAAGAGATTTTCTTTGTTCAAGAGAGTTGAGAATTTCTTACTATTGTTAATTAAGAAATTCTTAGGTTTCATTGTATCCTGGGAGAGTATTGTCATCAACCCTATAGCAACTAAATGTGGGGACAAATATCTCTCTAAAGAAAGCGATCTAATCGTGCCTTGAAAACACAAATATAAGATTTTGTCATCTTCTCATACTAATATACCCAACAGTTTCTTGAGCGTTGCGCTTTTATTTCATCTGTTCTTCAAGACTGCTAGTATATTATAATCTTTCTACTATTATATGTACACATCTTATTTTAGAGGTCGTAATACCACACCATTTCTGTTTTACGGCTTAAGCGTAAAGTTCAGTGTGGTAGGGTGTTACACCGAAATGATGTGGTTGTGGCTTTCATCCGATTTTGTGGTGATCTGGGACAGATTCGAATTCAAACAAATTTTTTTGTTGTTGTTCTAATTATAATATAAGCAAAAAAGTTAGTTCTCTATGTTGATTTGTTAGTTCTTTCCCCTCTTTTAAGCATTTTTTAATTTTTGATTGATTTCAGATAAGTGGTGTGGATTATTTGTGTGAGCGAATATTGAACAAGAGGAAGGTGGAAAACTAAAACCTAATAGTGAGAATGGTAAACTGAAAATGAACTTTGTTTGATGGAGACTTGGAAAGTTGCAAAATGATGTTAAGAGTAAAAAAAAAATTATTATTCATTTGGTTCGTTGTTTTGATTCTATTTTTAATAGTAGCGTTCTTTGTAGTGATGTTATGTAAAGTGTGAATGGAATTTATTGTTGGTCAATCTATGTAATGAATGTATTATATGAACTATATGAATGAATGATATTTGTTCATAGTTTTTTTGACACTATAATTAATTTTGTCCATCAAAGTCGCAAGATATAAAAAATGATAGTAAATAATTGAAACAACAAAAATAACCGCAAGATAGTCACAAATACACTCTGAATATTTGGAAATGATTTAGGGTTATATAATTGGAGAGGGAATAAATTGAATTTAATTAAAATTTATCTACGTCAGCTAGTTGTTAAGACAATTCAGCGTGATAAAAAATAGCTATATTAGCACTTCGACAACTGAATTAACCGAAAAAAATCTCAAAAATTATTATGGTACTCGAAATTTGATATGGAAGATCATTATTATAGTAAATGAGGGCGTCGAGAAATAAATTAGATAATTACGTAAATTTCAGGAATCACTATAAGAATTTATTCTTCAAATAATACAAAAACAAAAGATACAACTCTTTATTTCGTACAAAAGATGACATAGAACATTAAAAAATCTTGATGATAACCCCTAATCCCAATGGACAACACTAAGTTTTATTGCAAAAAACACTGAAATTAAAGCACGGATCGGATAATGTTTATTACTTATACAACTTGCTTAATTAACAAACTATTGCCAAATGATGCTTGGTTATAGCAATCTAAGTTATCCTCTGTTCTAACTCCAAATATGCCACAATATCTCTTGTAAAATCCAATCCGATCTTCAACCCTAGCATCCTACCCATGTCCACACTCAACTCCATCTTGAATGAAATTATTGCATTTTGGGCTACTAAATCAGGATTGTTGAGATGATCTACACCAATAGCTCTACCCGCTGGCCCATAATTGAAGTTGCTGTACGATATTAATTTAAAAGATTATTAGCAACATCATGTATAACATGTGACATTAACAATGTAAAACACCATAAGTTATTTGCTTTTTTGTTTAAATACAATTATTTGACAAAATGATAAGTATTTGTTACTAATCTTAAACAAAGGATTAGAGACAGAATTTAGTAGAGTATGATAGGATTTAAGTTTTATTTATTTCTATTTGCTGGTGTAAAATATCCCGAAAATTTTATCGTCGTATATTATTTAATTTGTGGGTTTAAAATTTCTTTACTCGAATTTTAGCCTATTACTCGTAGAAATAACTCTTTTTCGATTCAACCCATCTAATTTTTTAAATAGAGTTTAGATTTACAACAAATTAATTTTTAGCATATTAGATTAAAGGAATATTGTGAAAAAAAATACTAGTAATTAAATATTATTTTTGTATATATGACAATAATATATCTATTTGATAGTCCAAATTAAAAAAAAAAAACAGATTGGTCCATAGTGTAGTAAATAAACTTACTAAGAGATTTGGATGGGTCCTCTTCCATAATATTGTTTACCAGGAGCACATGGCCACTCATTGGAATTAGAACAATAAAAGAGCTCAAAACATTGCATTGTGAGACTGCTTGAATGACAGTATGTACCTTCGTACATCTTGAAATAAACTATTCATCCGTGATCCATGTGATAATAACATATTAACATCATCTAATAGATTAACTATTTTTTTAATTTTTTAGACGGGCTTTTCGATAATTAAAGGATTTTTTTTTAAAATATAAGCTAAATATAATAATATCCATTTGAGGCATAGATTAGCTTATTAAAGGGAATGTTTGTCGTCTTCTTAGTAATCGTCACATATAAAACTCAACTAAGATTTTGTGAACAGATATATGTCACGAAAATACTGGCTGTATTAAAAATTAATTATTAAATTAATTATTATATATTTATTTTTACTGTTATTGAATCTTGACTACTATTAACAGAAAATTTATCTAATTCATCAAAAAATTATGATGGTGAGATTTAAAAATCATTATTTAAAATACAAAAATATTATGTATATATTAAAATCTATTGTTAAATTTATTATTATGTATTGTGTATAAATATGTGTATTATTTAATTCATTTTAATATATATTTTATACAGATAGTTGATTTTATTAGAGATATAATTATTTATGTACTTCTTTTTATTTATTTAAAATTTTTTTAAAAATAATTTCAAATTTAGTAATTAATTTTTGTTATACACTTAAGATCAGATGATTGTTTAAATTTTAAAATAAGACCATTTTAATAATAATAATAATAATAATAATAATAATAATAATAATAATAATAATAATTTCGGTATTTAAGCATGACACCTTGGATCATTTCGGTATTTAAGCATTTGATCAAACATAGATGAACTAATATAGTTCGAAATGCCACCGGTGACAGCGTCGGCGTCGGCGGTGTAGGTGTTGGTGTCGGAGAATCTTTGCATTGGCTTTGGCAGCCATTGCCCACTAAACAATAATCATCACCGGTACCACACCAACCCCACCGGCTACAACACAAGTTATTAGGGCACAATGCACCACCAGCTTGGCTGCCACATTGTTCAGCTGTGCCACCATGTAACAAAAATAATGTTAATATTAATAGGTTTAGCATAAGATTAAGAATTTTGGTGTAATTCATTTTTATGAGAGTAGTGTGAAGAAGATGGTTTAATTTATATATATGTGTGTGTTTGTGATGTGTTAGTTTCCTTGGGGTTATGAAGTACTTATAGGTGAGTTATCATAGGATGATAACTCATCTTGGGGTTATGAAGTATTTGTGTGTTTGTTTAATTTTATGAACATGGGCTGCTTCCAACACTTAGAAAAAAACAATGGGGAGTGGCTGCTTTCACTTGTATTATAGGTCAGACTGATGTTTAATTTGTTTGTATCTGAATTTGTTAATTTTGTAAATTATTATTAATGTAATAATGCAGAAAAAAAGAATATCTTTGAATCATTAATTTGTTTTCAATGATCACTATTAAATATATTTAATTATTTTAAAAAATATTTTTTATAGTAGCTAATTGTAAAAAAAGACTCCACATACATATTTCAATGGTTATTTTAAATTAAAAAATAATTTTTACTAAACTTTAGATACTATAGTCCAAAAATGTTTATCAGTATGGTCAGGTTAGGTTTAAGTAAATCTAGATACGATTCTAAAAAGTCACAAAATTTATTTTAATCCAAATCCAAAAATGATCCGAAATAAATCGAATTAGATTTGATATAAAATTAGTATATATAATTTTGTAAATTTTATACAATAAAATAATAAAATTTTATTTTAAAAAATTAAATTTAACAAATGTTATATTATATTTATATTAAAATAAATTATTTTAAAATAAAAATAGTATCGTATAATATAAAAAATATTAATTAAAATATAAAAAATATAATATAACATCACTAATTTCACTTTAAAATATATTTTTTATTATAAAAAATAACTTTGTACCGAGTCTCTCTAATCCAAAAATAATATCGAATAAAAAAATAACAAATTTAAATCCGACAAAATATATCTCAAATTCAGACCGAATTTTAGATGTCGAATCTTAAACACTAAGATATATATATATATGTATTAGTTATGCACCATTAAAAAGAATTTTCAACAGAAAGTATTTTCATGTGGCCTGATGGGTGATGAGCATTAAATGAGAATGGCATAGAAAGTTAATTGACAGTATGCGTTTCAAGATGTTAATCACTGTTGTTTATTGAACTAATTAGGGCTGAAATGAAAGGCCAAAATTAGGGTCAATTTTCATCAATTAAGAAAAACTAAGGGATCGTCGATCTAAGCCAGCCATTAGATCTTATTATATAAATAACTAAGATTAAAAATACATAAATCTTTCTATTATAATTTATTTTGCCATTGGCCATCACAGTGTAAACTTATAAATTATCTAAACGGAGGTCGCAATTCATAATTAAAATTAGACTGTTGTTCATCATTAAAAGTCTTGATTAAATGATTGTATTGTTTAATTTCTGTTTCATCTTGAATCATACGATTGCCACATTTTGATTTACATCTCTGCACTTCTTTAGGGTGTCAAACAAATTTTAAATTTTTCTAAAAAAAAGTAGTATTAACTAATAAAGCACCATATTATTAAAATTTAGTAGAAATATCGATAAATCAAAAGCTTTAATTTTCTCTTTATTAGTAATATTTTTTAATATTACAAATCACTTAAAAGTTAAAAAAAAAAAGTGATTTTACGATAATCATAACACTTGTTTACATCACGATTTCTTATAAAATAGGAGCAATTTTTTTTTAAACAATTAAATACCATAAAATATGACTCTCAAATGGAAAAACATAAAAGATACAACCATTTATTTCATATAGAAAATCACACATCATACACGCCTTAACAAGCTAAGCAATAAACATGAAAATAAAATTACATGACAAACTCAATAACAACCCTAATTCCAATCCACAACACTCATAATAATCTTTTCTTAATTAATAAGTCAACCACACTAATGCGATTATATAAGTGGTAAAATCATTATATCATGGACCATTAACGATTTTATTTCCGTAGCTAAACTCCTTATTTTTTGTAGTGACACTTGCAATTATCACGAGCTAGCAATTTGGATACCTAAATTAAACGACCTTTGGTTGTTGCAATCTAAATTATCCCCAGGGCTCACTCCCAACAATTGGCAATATCTTCTAAAGAATCCGATCCGATCTTCGACCCGAGCATCCGGCCCATGCCCACATTCAAGCCCACCATTGATTATGTTTGTGATCACACCATATCCGGGGACTCGGCCGGCCGCCCTGTCAGCATCGGACGGTGTCCATCTTCCGGTGATAACATCATGACTTGATGGCTTGTTTCCTTGTGGTGTCATCCAAAACCATATGGCTGTTTTGAATGAAATTACTGGATCTGTGGCCACTAAATCAGGATTGTTAAGAAGATCTACACCAATAGCTCTACCAGCTGGTCCATAGTTGAAGTTGCTGTAAGAATTTAATAAAGATTAGTAACATCACATTATCATATTAACATGTCACACATTAACAATATCATATTACACATCTATATATATTAAATAAATTATTTGCATAATTTTATTTAATTCAATTTAGTCTCTTTCTTTCTCTCTCTCTATATTCAATTTTTTAAAAAGAATGGTCAAAGTGATGATAAAATATGTCAGATTTTATATATGACAAAAAGTGTGTAAGTTGACTCATAATAAAAGGCAGGTAAGCAAGAACATAAATTAAATGTGGCAAAAATAATGACGCTAAGATGGATGAATGATTAAATAAATAATGTTTATTGTTCAAAAAATATGTGTAGAATATCATCTCAAATTATTTGGATATGTGAAAAAAATATTTGACAAAAATTTAATTAGAATGATGCATCAGATGAAATATAGACAAATGACAAAAAATATAAAAAGAGCTAAGAAGATTATATTGTTAAAGAAATCTATATATAAATAGTTTTATTGTAGACATATAACATAATAAAATTTACTAACATCATTTAATCTATATAATTAATCATAGTTTACCTAGTAGGATAATACTTTATTATATGTTGTTACTTGTTATAAAAAAATTGTTAACTGTTTTAGACAAGATTTTTTTTAATGATAGTTTTAGACAAGATTAATTGGTAACTTCATGCATGCTATAGTAGAAAACTTACTAGGAGATTTGGATTGGTCCTCTGCCATAATATTTTTTACCAGGAGCACATGGCCATTGTGCAGAGGGGCTACAATAATCTGACTGGCTATTTTCTTGGAGAAAGCAATATCCCCAAGCGTATGGTCCATCAGGAGCACTTGCCCATCCTCCTAATTATTTAAAACATTTACATATATAATTAATTAATTAGTTAATAATAATAATATTAATAATAATAACCATATGATCAATAATGTACTATTCATAATTTCATATATTCACTCGAAAATAAAGACAATAATTTATATATACGTAATGGAGGCTTTAGTTTCTAGCTACCTAAAATATGTAAAAGTTGATTGTGATTGTTGAATGAAACTGTGTATATATCTATGTTACATAAAGAAATAGATTAGAAGTCATCCATATCCACGATGCACGCCAAAATCCAGCCAAATATCTTTTGGATAAATTTAAAATTTTTACGAGTTAATATATATAGATATTTCTTCTACTAAGTATTAGAATATTTCTTTTTCATATTAAATGGATATTTTTTATATATTTTTTGAATTTGTGATTGTTAAAAGTGGATAGATTAATGTGAGAAAAAAGAGAAATGTTTTTATAGATTTTAATTAGGTTTATTTAATTAATTTAAAATTTTTTAGATTTTGAATTTAAAAAATTTAAAATTAATTAATTATTGATATAAATTAATATAGTTTTGTTTAGTTTTTGGGTGATAAACTTTTAGTTCCTTATACTTTTCCTTAAATATAATATATCATGTTTTAAATATAATATCCAAATCGCTTTCATGTAAATTTTCTCACCAAGTGGATATAATAATATATATGATCTTATTATTAGAGCTAGATTAACCTGTAGTTTCATGAGAAGTTTGACCCAAGAAAGCCGCAACCTCCTTTTTGCGAGTGGCATCGTCGCCGGTAGTGCCAAAGCCGTTGAAAGATCGAGCGGCGGTAATGAAAGCATTATAGGTATAGAATCCATTGGCATGACACCGTGGATCGTTACGGTACTTAAGCATTTGATCAAATATAGAGGAACTAATGACGTTTGCAACGTCGCCACCGGGTGGCGCCGGTGATGGTGGTCGTGGTGGTGAAGGTGTTGGTGGACCCCTACATTGGCTTTGACAACCTTTACTTGCTAAACAATAATCATCTGTCTCACCACACCAACCAAATTGACTACAACAATAATTGTTAGGGCATAATGCTCCACCTGCTTGTCTACCACATTGTTCTGCCTTGGCACCAAGCAACAACAATAATAAGGTTAGAGAAAGTAAATAAGGCAATTTGGCGTTTAACATTTTTTTGAGAGTAAGGAAGAAGAAGAAGAAGACTAATGTTTTGAGTGATGAGTCAATATGATTAAGGCAATGAAGGTATTTATAAGTGCGCTATACGTTAGGATACCATTAATTGATTTTTCTCTCTCTTTATTTTCTATTGTTGTTATTTGTTTATTCTCAACGTGGGCTGCTTCCACCATTGTTGATATTATAATTTACTAGTATAACATGGTCATGTCGGTTATGTTGTCTTTTTTATTATTTTTTTTAATTTTTTAAGGTACTAAAATAATTATTAGATTAAAGTATTAAAATTGTTATTATATAATGTGTAATATTTGTTTTTATGATGATGATGATGATAATAATAATACTAATAATTACAAAAGCAACTACTATTTTTAATGTGATAATCGAAGAAAAATTATGTACTTTATCATTTTTAGTAATTTACTTAATTTAAATATTATTTTTTACAATGTCTTTTTAACGAAGTATTTCAACATTTAATAATTATAAATAAATTGTTTGAGGCATTTTTCAAAAATTTATTTCATAACATTTTTATTTTTAAAATTTGATGATATGTTAATCTCATAATGGATATTTGAGACCATTTACCGTTAAACATTAAATAATTTATAATTTATAATAAGAATGTCTTCATATATAAAAAAAAAAGAAATGGATTCTCATTTCCGGTCAGTTTGGGCCAATTCAAGAAATTTGGGCTTTTTCGGTTAGGCCCAATGACAAAAATAAAAAAATTCCTGTTAGTGTAAAGGCCTCCCCAGTCCTGCAATTCATCAACTCATCATCAACACTCATCAGCCAGCCAGAGCTCACCGTCGCCGCCGGAATTTGACTGACAGAGGGTGCCGTCTCCGAACGTCTCTGCCACTCACCCTCTTCTCCTCGCCGTGGAATCTCTGCTCGGAGCTCTTCTCGTTGCCGTCGCGAACTGCTCCTGCTCGTCTGTCGTCTCCTCGCCGTAACGAGCTCTGTTCCCGGCGTCTCTCTCTTCAAGCTCTCTCTCTATCTCTACGAGGTCACTGTCAGCGCCGTGTTCCTCCGAGCTCACTCTGTCACCGCCGTTCCTCCCTTGGCGTCTCACCGGTAGGCCACTTCTTCTTCAGTTTCATATTTATTTTCTAGTTAAATTTTAAGATTCTGAGCTGAGTTTGTGTTCTGAAATTGGATTCTGAAGTTATTGTTGTAGTGATGCTGAAGTTATTGTTGGCATGAAGTTTTTTAGTTGTTGCAGTTGGTTCTGTTGTTGGCATTTACTAAACTTCCAAAATTTTTTTGATCCAATATATATCTTAAATAAATTTATATAATTCTTAATTTACAAAACAGTGCCTCTTTCTTCTCTTCGGACGGAGCTCCCGCGCTCAACACAGTATTCTCCAAATTCCACCTCACTTCAAAACTCCTCTCTCTCCGACTCCGATTCTGCGAAACCTTTTCCATTCCTACAAATGAGTGCAGGTACCATTTGCTTATTCTATTCCTCACCAAGTTTTTTATTATTATTAGGGTTTAAGTGATTTATATAAGCACTAGCTGGATTTTAATTGAAGCGCTTGAGGAACTTTTGCTTAAATTTATGTTTCTTCAAATACGAATTTTTTCTTCTATCGTGTGAATTTGGTGAAATAGTGAAGAAAATAATTGATAGTTGGTTTGATACACTTATTGATTTTAATAGGTGGCGCATTTGGTGGCAATAGAGGGCTCCGTCCAGTGCCTCCTGAAAAGGGTATTTTCCCATTAGACCACATGCATTTATGTGACCTGGTAATGCTTTAATCTTAGTTTCTCGATCTGCAACTAGTCTTAACCTATATTATATCTATGGTTATAGTTGAATTTCGAGGAATAAGCCGTTGCAACTTGTGTATTTGTTTCTGGACGATTAGTCGAATCGATAATGAGTAAATGTTTCCTTAATGCTAAAATTGATACAATCAATATGTTGATACAATCCATATATTAGAAAGTAATTAATTCTTCCCTTATTTGGTAATAAGGAAGATGTTTACAAGGAATTGTTAGGGGGATAAATTATTTCTCATCAATTTTTTGTGTGTTGCGTTTGTTTCAGGAGAAGAAAGAATATTTGGGTTGTCTGAAAACTGCGGGTCACCAGTCTGAAAAATGCAGGGACTTCTCAAAAAAGTACTTGCAGTGCCGAATGGAAAAGTGAGTCTGGCTTTTCTGTGTTATCGATATCATATTTGATTGGCTCTAGTGTTTTTCTTTGTGTAGGTTAGCTTAAGTTGGAATGTTTTTAGTGCACTGTTTCTTTTTAATCTTTGGAGCACAACATTGTGGTGTAACTCAATTAGTGTGTGGCATTCTAAAAAACTCATATTCAGCGGATTTGGAATAATCATTCTAAAGTTTTTGTGATCTGTTTGAGTGAGCATGCAGTTTTGAGAATGGGAAAAGGAGTGACCAATGCCATTAAATTCGTGTCTAATTGAGCATGTGACTAAAAAAAAGTATAATAATACGGTCACACGAATTTGCTAATTACCAATCTCCTTGATGACCTTGTCCCAAAGTTAAAAGATTAGGGAGCAGTTCTTAAAGAGTTAATGTGATCAGAAAAAAGGTGTATATTAAGGCATAAGGTTATTGTAAGATGAAAGGTAAAACAACCAATAGTTTTGAAGAAGGTTCTTTCTTCAATGGACGCAAAATTGTTTTTCAGGCTTTTAAGACTCAGTTTTAGTTGTTCTCTTCGCATAGGAGTTTGGCAACATGGGAGATTTTCGCAGAAAATTTTACAAAGGAAAGATGGAATCTAACTTCACATAATCCAAAGTATTTCTCATGGTGAAATGTAATGTTTGGAAAGTTTTATTGGTCATCTTTATCTGTTTCCATGCTCAGCGTATATTATTGATACATGATTACTGTTAGCATTATTTTTGGTATACATGGTTCTTATTCATTGGCTTCTACTTCTTACAGGAACCTAATGGCTAAGCAGGACTTGGCAGAACTTGGTTTTAAGGAAAGAAATGGAGAAACTCCTGAAGGGAAACCCACTGAGAGGATTGATAATTTGAAAGACCAATGAACCCAAAGATTTAACAATGTATATTACTTTTGGGATAAGTTTGGCAATGCCATTTCTTTAGTTTGTCATTCGATTCCTCTCGTGAAAATTTTACAAAACCATGTCATGCTCCAATTTTCACCTTTGATAGATGGAGTCAAGTATGGGACCGATAAAAGTATCTAGTTCAGTGGTAAAAACTAACACATGATAGGGTCTTGTAAAATTTTCACACGAGAGGATAAACCTGTAAGTTAGCAATGGTATACCGAGGAGAGTGTGGCTGGGAACAAAAATTGATGGGAAAGAGTTTATCCCAATAATGCAAAGTGGTAGTTGATTTGAGGATCTTGCTCCTGAAAACTGATGTAGTCTGGGAAAGGCAAATGATAGGTTTTTCTGAGTATCAATTTTGTACTTCAAGTTCAGAACAATTTTGTACCGAATAAGATGTGTTTCCAAACAAATTCTCTTGTCGTTATCCGGTCAACGTTTGTTCATAGAGGTAGTAGAATTCTTTGCACAATTGAAATCCATTATGAAATGACGTTAGGATTATTAAGTTGCTGCAATTTTATCATCATAACCAAGACAATTACATGATCTGATTAACTAAATATTTCTTGCAAGAAGTTTTTTTTTTCTTATGGGTTTTCTTTTCCCTTTCTCTTTTTAGGGGATAGGAAGTGAAGCGTCAATAGAGATTATTCATATATTTGATAAAGAATTTTTTCTGATCTCATAAAGATATGAGTTTGATTCGATGTGGATTGTGGAGTAAGAAAAAAGGGAAAAAAGAATAGCATACTCTTAACATTAGACAAATAAAGAAACAAAATTTGAATGACCAAAACCATGAATACAACAAACTCATAAGAATTAGAAAATTGATTGACACCAAAGTCCAAATGGGTGTTTGAATCTGGAAACATGTTCATAGTTCACACATGAATCCTATGATTATCACAAGGTTACTAAAAACCTTAGCTAAGGAAAAAGGTAAATGTCAGGAGTTAAATCCAAAGGGAATTTGTAATAACAGCATAAGGTATGTTTTAAACTCGTCTTTTCTTGTACTTGTAAGCAAAATGGTTATTTATTTGTACCTAACTATCTCTCTTTCTTTCTGTGCCTCGATGACATCGCTTTAATGCTTGCACTTATTTATAGTTTTCTAGAGAAGGGTGGTGTTTGTTTTCTTCCCTTATTTGTATCATTATCATTATTATTTTGATATACCATTTTCTATCTTCCATGGCTACACCTTTCAATATGCAGCATCAACTGTTTCATCACTTGTAAGCTTCCTTTCTTCCTTTATGTTTTATTACCTTGTTATTATTCTTAATTGTACATTAGACACAGTGCATAATGATGTGAAGTTGAAGTGTTCCCTGAAACTGATTTCTGATGTATATGATTTCATTTGTATAACTCTTTATGCATTTCTAACACGGCAAATCTACAAGTTCAAGAAGCTCATATCTAACTGCAGATCCTTCGGATTAGATATCAGAAAGAATTTAATTGTCTATTCCCTTCAACATGCCAAGTTGAAGAAAGTAGAGGGCTCTTTGAATAATGGCCTGTTGGTTGGGTCCTTGTCTAGATATTACACATCCTTAAGGGAATTCTCATCGCTCGCCGAATCAGTTAAGACTCATTTTTCTTGTATTGAGGGAGTGGAGTTTAATAGAGTGGAGTACATTGTTTCGGTATTGCATGAATCTGCTAGGAGCTTTTCTAAAGCTGTTGAGTCCCTTGGAGTCTCAAGATGTGGTCCAGAACTCACAATGGCTTGGATTGGAAAAGATGTTCATGAGTGGCATAGGCGAATCGCTTACCAGGTTTTGATACTGAAATTTGCAACTACTTAATTACAACAACTGACAACATGCTTGATGAAAACTGCAATTGATTTGGAGATATTGCTATCACATGAACGAATTTTCTCTTGCATACTTTTTGGAAATGGTAACATCCATAGCTATGATTCGGTTTTGAGAACCTTGAGTGTAATCAATTCCTCATCTTCTTCCAAGGTACATGAAATTGGGATTTATGGATCTCAACTTCTTGCTTCGCTGCTTCTCCCCCATCATTCCCCGATTTTGAGCAGCAATTCGTGACGTCACTCTACAGCTCTGCTCTTGGCCCGTCGCTGCTTCATGTACGTCTCCACTCTCCTTCTCCATCACATCTTTTTCAGTTCTCACAATTGAGTTACCCTGTTAGTCTGTTTGAATTGTTTATGGTGTTAGTATCTTGATATTGTTGATGATTCTGGCTGTTAAGTTAAGGATTTGAATGCATTTGTTGTGACTTGTACTGCTATTTTAATTTACTATGTGCTTTGTGGTGAAATTGTTAATTTTCTTAGACTTGCGACTATGACAATATTACTAGAGAAAGTCTTAGGTTCTTAAATCTTGATTTCCTCCTCCTGAATTGCAATTATCAGAGATGTCTGTGGTGTGCCTCAAGTTGCCGTGCCGACTAGAGATGCTGCTTTGATGAACTTGAAATTGATGTGAGCATGTTGTCTCATCGTTTTCTTCTGCTGTCGAGCAATGCATGTAGACGTACACCAACCTTTCACTTTCGATTAGAAAAGAGAAGAAGACCAGGGCCAAGACGAGGCAGCAGCATTTGTTGTTATTGTGGTTCTGCGGGAACTTAAGGATTAGGGGTGTCAGAGGAGGAGTCCTCATCCATCGCATCCAAGTCACCCTCTTACTCCAACATGTTGGTGGAGAGTGTTAGGGATTTGGACCAACACTCGCCTCCTTGGGCTTCAGGGAAAAGCTTCTTCACATTGCCTCCCTTACTTTGAGAGTCTCGGCTTCACTCTTGCTAGGTATCTCTCCTCTCAGAACCTCCCATCCCTCATGCACAAGGTTGCATCCATCAAGCTGATCACCTCCTCATCAACAACATTCGTCGCATATACTCTCTCCTTCTTTGAGAAGCTTGAAGCCAGGCGTTGAGGCTTAAATGTCTTGCTCTTTCACATTTGATTGATTCCTTTCCTCGTTTGCTTTCACTCTCACTGGATAACCACATCATTCCTATTATCGATTTTCTCCACAATATTGGAGTCCCCAGAGTTCACATCACAACCATAATACTCTCTTTTCCGCCTATTCTGTTCTCGAATATTCAACTCCTTAAAGCTAGACTCCTCGCCTTGAAACAGGTATCCTGCCATACATTTTGTTTATTCCTTTCCTTCCATCCTCTTTTGGCACCATAACTACTTTCGACCAAGTTTTAATTGCTATAATATATGCTTTTACAGATTCATGTGGTGGATAAAGATTATATCAAGTTGTTGATCAGATATCCTTGGGTTCTATCTACAAGCATTCAAGAGAATTATGAGGAGGTTCATGGATTTTTTCTTTCTGAGAAGGTATCATTTTGTAAGGCCAATGCTTCTCTGCCTATCGATATTATATGCATTGTGACTTTATCTTTCTGTAAGTTGAGCTAATATTACTCAAATCAAATAGGACTTTAGTTTGAAGTGGTGCTTCCCTAAACATACTCTACAGCGAGACCAAAAAATTTAAATTGAGTAAGATACCAAACTGAAATAAACCCGTTTCATTGTACTTTACAAGTTAAATATCCTTTCTTAGCATCATAAATCACAACCATGTCAATGCTGTCAAAATTCCTAGTTGGCATACACTCTAGTATGATGTGCTATTGCAGTGTTTTAGGCATCAAGTTAACCAATATCTGACCTTTTAGGATTTTACAAGTTGCTGGTGGTATGATTAATTCAAGAAAATATGGTAAGAACTTTTTCAAAAACTAATTATAAAATTAATTAGTACTTACCAGATTTAATTTTGTGTAGTTGTTTCTTTAGGATCTTCATAATTATATCAGATTATGTGGAGTTTTTTAGCAGTATGTCATATCCACATGATTTTGGCTGGTTGCTTGATCCTTTTCATGCATTATTATGATTTGAATTTATTGAATGCCTATGTGCTTGTATCCATTGATGCTAGTGATACTTGTTTTATGGATGAGTTAGTATGACTAGAAAATTTATTTGTTGAAATACTAGACTAGTAACAAAAGGATTGCTTCATTATAGGTTAGAAAGATATGTATTGACTCTGCAATCAGAGGCCAACCATACCTATTGGGTTGTTCAACTGACAAGCTGAAGTCGATGCTGGATCAGTTGGCTGATCTTGGAGTTAAGGGAAATAAATTAGATAGGGTTATTGCTAAAAGCCCGCAGCTACTATTGTGTTCCAGTTAAGAAGCTTGTGTTCCATGTTGTCTGCAGGTTGTTCTGTTCTTTGAAAATATGGGCTTGGATAGAGAAATTGTTGGGAGAATTCTTTCTCGCTGCCAGCATCAATAAAACTCTTAAGAGGAAGATTGAATTCCTTTCTGATCTTCCTGGGGTAATCAGAAAGTATCCGGAATTACTTGTAACGGACACTGATAAAACCATACTGCATCAGTTTATGATTGAACAAATTGAGATTGCTTCATCTGCATATAGTTGATCCTACCTAGTTGAAAAAAAGATTAGTTCTATAGTATCGTAATTTGTATACCTTCCACATTCTCTATATTTTTATAAGTTCATCTGTGATGTTCTGCAGGCTGATGTACCTGATGAAGTTAGGACTTTCGGAGAAAGAGATTGCGCACGTTTTCTCCGCTCCTCGGGTACAGTATAGAGGAGGTTTTGAGGCCAAAAATAGAATTCTTGGTGAAGTCGATGGAGAGGCCGATACGAGAGTATTTTAGCTATTCATTAGAAAGGAAGATAAAGCCAAGATACTTTGTACTCAAGGGAAGGCACATTGAATGTAGCTTAAAGGATATGCTGGCTGTGGGTCTTGGAGGGATGCTTGACCCTCCTCTCTGTTCTGAGAATGTGTTGTAAGTATCATACATCCTTTCGTAGTATTTTTTCTGGGAAATTCATCTCATCACAAGCAGATTCTTTGATATAAGGGGCATAAAATGTATATTCCACTAATTCTCAATTGCATAAAAATATAAAATATCACATTTGAGATTTTTAGAAGCAAAAAGTCTCAAGTTAGAATATCAAAATTTGGTCGTCTTAGGAATAATGTGACAGGTATATCGAAATTTGCAATTGTTTTCTTATATAATATCATGTTTAATTCAATGAAAGCAATATAGGTATAGAAAACACTGCTACGGTTCTTAAGCATTTGATCAAATAATTGAGAAATAATTCAGTGTGATGACAATAATAGCCACTTTCTAATAACTTATAAAATGTGAACACTGATCTGAACACTCAGAATTCAATTTAATTAATTTAATGATGTAGGGATTGCTGAGTATTACAAAAGATAAGAAGGTAGAGCTTCTTACCGATGAGGTTGATGGATTGAAATTCAAATTAACGGATGGTGTTGATATAGCAAAAGATGGTACCATTTATTTCACAGATGCTTCATACAAGTACTTATTAAAGGACCGCTTCTTAGACTTGTTGGAGGGTAAGCCTCATGGTAGATTCATGAGTTATGATCCAACAACAAAGAAAACAGAAGTGCTTGTCCATAATCTCTACTTCCCCAATGGTGTTGCTGTCTCACCAGATCAGCAATTTGTCATCTTCTTTGAAAGTGTTCAGTAAGTTTTACATTCTATTAGAACATTAGAACTTAAGTAAAGGTATATAAATATTATGATTTAATTTTGATATGATATTAGTGTAAATGTGATTGGATGATCGTATAAAACGTTTTACATTCTAAGTGCATCAAAATTAAGCTCTTTAATTATTTTGTTTAAGTTTATGGTTTTTTATGAAAAAGTATACAGAAACAAAAACAAGAAAATAGCAATGGATACCATAGGTGTTTATACCTTAATAACTTGCAATATAATAGAATGAATTATTTTTAAGACCAATAATTTTTGTGTTTAGATAAAGAATATTCAGAGAGTTTTTGTATTGCACCATGATTAGCATTTGCTTATAGACTAAGTACCCTTAATTGATTGTTAATAATCTTGTAATGATCCTAATAATAACAATCTTAATGGGCCAATGGACTTTAGAGTGTATTATAAAGTTAGTTATTGACTCTAATACCAAAAAGAAAAAAAAATCATATATATACACATCATTTGGATCTTTTTTCCTTCATATTATAATTTATAATTAAAACAATTATTAATCATACATGTTGCTAGAAAGTCATTAGAATTTATTGTTTTTATCCATTTCTTTACCATTAACTCTATTCCTTTAATATAATTCCTTTAGTCTAGTAATCTGACAATATATTTTATTCCTTGCTCTTAAATATTAATGGCTAATTAATGGCAAAAAATAATAAATTTTGATAGTCCTCTAGCATTTTTCTTTATTTTAATTTGAAGCTAGCATCTCATGTAATATTATCTAAATATCTCACTATTAGACCACTTCTAGTAATTTAAATAAATGCGTGAAATGTACATTTTCAAAAGAAAATTGTCTAATTAATTATTAGCATTACTTATATGGGCAAATTAATAATAAGGCTTGTACTCCATTGAAATTATATTGTATTAACCGTATATTGAGCATATATTTGAAGGTTGTTTGATTATCTATCCAGGATGAAGTGCAAGAAATATTACATAGAAGGCCCTAAGAAAGGAAGTGTTGAAAAATTCTGTGATAACCTACCTGGCTACCCTGATAACATTCATTATGATGAACAAGGTTAATATTGGATTGGACTGGGCTCGGTAAAACAATTCTCAATTTCAATAAAATTACTTTTACTTTTTACCATTAATTATATTTACCTTCAATAATCATAATTATATATGTATGGTGTTTTTATTGGTGATGGGTAAGTTGGTAAAGTAAAAAAATAAAAATAAAAATTAAAGATCTAATAATCATATTTAAAGTAGTAGAACTCGTACATAATAAAAATTATAAATTTAATAGTAATTATTATCTCATTTTATTATTTTACTAATCTTCTCATTTTAAAAGATATTTTTCTATATAAATATATAGCATTTGTGTGGTAAATAATGGAACTTCTATATATTCATGTAAATAAGGGGACAATCTCCTTCTATGCTAATAATTTTTATTCATACCAAAAAGAGTAGCAATAACCCGTCAACCTTTTCCTTGACCTCCTCCATGTTTTATGGTTTAATTAATCTGAAAATTTCTTATAATTTTACTCATTTTTAATTATTATTATTAGCTTCTAATGATTTAAAATTTTATAACTGAATTTTCGTATCATTATATAAAACAAGTTTAATTCTGTCTATATATTTTGTATTTTGTTTTTAACTTTAAATCACTATATGCTGCAAACATTATTTTTTAGTCAAATTTTTATAGTCTAAAACTTTGGTATCAATGCCTATAAGAAGAAATAACACATTATAATACTTTTTTTTTTGTACTTGAATTAATGCAGGGATCAACCCCAGAACTGGATATAATATTCAGATACCCTTTGATTCAGAAGGCTTTAGGAATGTTTGCAAAGTATGTAACAAAAATGAAGGAATTATATCTGTAGATTTGGATGGAAAACCAATTGGTCACTATTCTGATCCCAAATTAGCATTCGCAAGTGGAATTAAAATTGGTGATCACATTTATTGTGGTTCCCTTTTTTATCCCTATATACTACGTCTTGATGTGAAGCAATATCCTGCTATCAACTCATCATCTTCAAAAAAATTTAAGTTATATATATTATGCACATTATTCAACTTTTTAGTTCTATATGGACTATATGTTGTATGTTGTGTACATTCTAATCTTATAATATTTGTATTGTTAAACTATTCTATTGTTTGCTTTTAATCTGTTTTTTTTTTATCAGTTATGTTACAAACTCGATTCAAATGAAGAGAAAAGTTTTTGAGATAGCTTATACATAATTGATATTCTCCTTCAGTATTGTTAAAATATCAATTATCCAAAAGACAACCTCAAATAAATCTGTAATTACACAAAAAAAATCAATAAATTCAACTACATCTAACAGCATACCTAAAATACCTATTCTACATAAACACACATAATTTTTTATAATTCAGTTTCAACCACACATAATTATTCAAAACTCCATAAAATTCAATAATCAATACTATTTGATGTCAACGGTTTTCATTTGTCTGTGTTCGAAGTTTTTGTCCACCCATAAACAACTTCAATATTATGAAATAGATGTTCCCTGCACTTTGTCTTATTTCTTAGGATTTTTTTTTTGGTTTATCCAAACGGTTCCGACTCAACAGGTTAATAACTAATCCGTCGCAGATCTGAGCTCCATTTAAAGGTCTATACTGGCCAATGAGTTGCTGCATGCACAAAGCGGGATTCGAACTCCCAACAATTACTTAAACAGACGAGTGAGCTGACCAATCGACCAAGCCAAATTGGTTATTTCTTAGGAATCTTTGCTCCTAACTTGTTTCGTCCTTTCTATTAATCCAGTCCCCTATTCCTTTGTAGTTCACAATCCTTTTTATATTTTCCTCTCTTGCATTAAACTCCTCAATCAAGAAGTCCACTATTCCTTATTTGTAGTCCACAATCATTTTTATATTTTCCTCTCTTGCATTAAACTCCTCAATCAAGAAATAAATTCTTGAATGCCTTTGAATAAAGCTTCTCCTCTTGTGTTTTCAGCTGCAACATGGTCCATCAAGCATTTAAGTTCACTTATAGAATTGTTACATACTTACATGTCTTCTCACTATGTACATATTTATCTTTGTTTTGTACATCACACATCGCCATCACACCCACTTTTTTCTTTTCCCAACATCAGCATTAACAACTATATAATCTATCATTTTTCTTTCTCACACTCATTGTAAAACTAGATTTTTAACCTGTTCCCAAGCACAATTCTAAGGTACTAACTTATTTTTAAAATTCTTTCTATTTCTATACCTCCAAACAGTCTATATAATACCAAAGAAATGAAGTATCCACTCTTTTTTTACCACGAAGTACATAAATATCTTTACTTTGATGTATGATTCTTCTCCTCATGAGCACATCTTTGTGTTCAACGCTCCTAAGATCACGAATCATATTAGCAATATCAAAAACATATTTTATCGTCGCTTTTTCGTATGTCTTTCTCATAGAGTAATGGTCATGAAACTCTTTATTGTGTATTTTTCATCCTCTCTAAATATCCACATTTATTTATTTCTGTAAAACACACTTTTCAATAAATATTGTAATTTTGTTAATTATGTTTTTTCTCTCTTAAAAAATTCTGTCATTAAAGATTCCAAACCCAAGATTTTTATCTGATCTAACTATAAAAAATGGTCAGTTATTAATAAAGTGGTCTAATGGCTGCTAAACAATTAAATAATGTGTATAAGATGTTATTAACTTATTATATTCAAATTGTTTTTATTAATGTAAAGAGAAAGAAAAACATATAAAAACATGTTGAATTTGACGGTCGAAAATTTACTGAAACCACTGTATAACTCATGATTTGCAAATAAAATTTGTGTTATGAACCCCCTTTTTTTAAGAGTGACTGCTAGATTGGATTTTCTTTTTGGAAAAAGAAGTCTTTTTTATTTTTAAAAAATTATTTATATAATTAAATAAGGATGTTTGGAATTTTTTAGAAAAATATATTTATTAAAAATTAAAAAATATTTTATTTTAGACAAAAGAACATGTTTCCTTTTAAAAAAATAAAACATTGAGAAAATTTGATAAATTTGTCATTGCAAATATTTTTTATGCTTTCTTATCCAAACAGAAAATTATTTGATCTTTTTAAAAAATAAAATAAAAAATATACTTTTTTAAAGATACTTATTAAAATTATTAAAAATAATCATTTTATATCTATAATACACTAAAAATATCATATAAAAATTTAATTTAAAAATTTATTATTAATCAATAAATTACTAAGATAAATCAAACAGACTAATGAATTAATAGCTAAATTAAATCAAATAGACTGTATTTATATTTATTTTAAAATCATCTTCTGATTCCGGAGGAATTACACCCACATTCTAAACCTAGAAATCTGCTACAAGTAGGACCCACGTAAAAAAAATAAAAAATAAAAAACTAAGTGACTATGGAAAAAGAAAAACCACATAAGAATTAAGAAGATATCAAGAAATCTTTTAGAACTGAAAGTGAAGCAAACTGCAATCTATCCAATATGCAAAAAACACGAGTTGACTCAGCTTCTGCAACTCGCTCTGAGCTTCAGACAACAACAAGGTCAACGCAATGGCTTTTCATAGTATCCTTTTTCCTCCTTCTTCCGGTGGTTCTAGCTGCGCTTCTTTTCCGCCTCGAACCGTTCGATCCGGTTCATTTCCCGACCCATGAGATAACCCGGCTCAACTTGGCCGGCACGGTTGCCCGCAACGATAACATGCGACGAGGCTCGGAGGTTGTCGGAAACGGACGCGTGGCGGGGCCGGAAGACCTGGTTTATGATGCGGAGGCGCGCGTGGTTTACACGAGTTGTGAAGATGGTTGGATCAAGCGAGTGAGTTTAAGTAATGACTCGGTGGAAGATTGGGTCAACACGGGTGGAAGGCCTCTTGGTTTAGCTTTTGACCATCATGCCTCACTCATTGTTGCTGATGCCTATAAGGTAATATTTTATTTTATTTTATTTTTATACATAACAATATAATTAATAAGTTCTATATAATATATATGATTATTGATTAAATTTAATTTGTGGTTAAACCAATAATATCAATGTTTAAGAATCCATGGGTAAGAATACATACTTGTTTTCTTCATAGTTCATACCAGGAATGTATGTTAGAAACCAAGAGTTTAGCTTTGAAGTTTTTCTCTAATTTATTAGTTATATTATATATGAAGTTAAAAAAGTTGTTAAAATATTTTATTGACGAACAGATTTTTTTTTTCATTTTATATCTATGGGATATTTAGAAATGGATCATCTTTATTTTTTTATTTTTTTATAAAGTATAATTTTTTATCATACTCTCTTTAGGTAAGACAAATATATATATATATATATATATATATATATATATATTGAATAATAAAAATCATACTTTATAAAAAGACTAAACAAAAAATTGAATGTATCTATTTTCTGAAATATTTTATATATGTATGATTTTTATCCCTCCTTCCAAGTCTCAAGAATTTGGTAATAATATACTTATAATTTTGTGAAGGACATACTTGTTGATATCGGTCATTTTTTGTTATATTGAAACGATAATTCTGAAGAGATAATACCAAAGAAAAGTAGTGTATGTCCGATAATATAAATGGTTTATCTATCATGTATTTTAAAAGCATATATTAAATTTATAAATTAAAAATATTTTTATTAAAAATATAAAAATTAAAATTTTAATATATTTATTCAATAAAAAATATTTAAAATATTTTATTAATAATAAATTTATCAATATATCTTAAGAAGACATGTCAATTAATCCCTAATATAAAAGCTGTTGGGGATTGGATTTGCATGGAGACCTTAATTAGCCATATTATAATTAAAAAGTAAAGAAAAAATTCATGTGATAACGATGGATATGGTAGCGCAGCTAACATTAATGGTTGTTAAATGCTTAAACGTGGACCTGTACTTTGAGAGTTAATAAGTCTCGGACCTAAACAAATAGTGAAATAGTAGTACGTACGTAATATAGTAGTACGTACGATATATATATATATATACTTCTTTCTAACAAGCGTATGAAATTAATTTTTAGTTAGTTAATATTAATTAATATTTTTATTGTAAAATTAATTTTTAATTTTTAGAGAATTTAAAATTTAAATTTTAGAATTTTTAGTTTAAAATAAATAATTTAAAATAAATAATTTTCAAAAAGTTACTTTGATATTCACTGAAAAAATGGTTAATTTCCTAGAACTCATACTTAAATAATGTCTAATTTCAATTTTTATTTTTTACAAATAATTATCAGGTGTAAAATATTTAGGTAACATTGAATTTTTAATCATTTATACAAGCTTGTTTAATTATAACATATAATTTATTTTCTTAATAATCACATTCTAAGAACAACTTTTTATTCATATTTTACAACTTTAATGCTTTTATTTATTAAATAGGGATAAAATAGAATAACTTTATTTAAAAAAGAGGTATATTTAAAAAAGAGGTAAAATTATTTATATTTAAATTAAAATTTATCTAACTTTTTATCATTTAAAAAAATTGGAATACTTAAAATTAAATAAAGACAAAAAAGACATACATAAATATTTTATATCTTATGGAAAACAGAGAAAATTGATATTTTCTATTAAATCAAAAGAATAAAATAAACGCATAAAATATGAAATTATAATAAATTTAAATCGGAAAACTATTCCATCTAAAAAAAATTAGAATGGACTAACTCATTTAAAATCGTAATATAAAAATTTTAAAATTAAATCAAAATTATATATATTACAAACTAGAAAGTGAAGATATTTGTTTAAATAAAATGATGCATAGGGATTGCTGAGGGTGAGAATGGATAAGAAGGTAGAGGTTGTAACAGATGAAGTTGATGGATTGAAATTCAAATTAACGGATGGTGTTGATGTGGCAAAAGATGGAATTATTTACTTCACAGATGCTACTTACAAATACTCTTTAGAGGACCACTTCTTAGACTTGTTGGAGGGTAAGCCTCATGGTAGATTCATCAGTTATGATCCAACAACAAACCAAACAAAAGTGATTGCTCATAATCTCTACTTTCCCAATGGTGTTGCTGTCTCACCAGATCAACAATTTGTCATCTTCTGTGAAAGTTTTCTGTGAGTTTATTTTGTGTGGATTTAATTTGCTGTTTATAACACTACTTTTTCTTTAATTTCTCTGTTTTTTTTTTCATCATTATTATCACTTTTTGATAGATGCATATCATATCAATATTCAATATAGTTGGTTATAAATTATAGTCAGGTAGATACAGCTGAAAAATTAATATAATATTTTAAAAAATACTGTTTTAATTTTAATGTTTATGCTAAATTCTAATTCGTTTTTAATGTTTGAAACGTATGCTCTATTTTCATCCCAATATTTTATCTTATTTTAGTTTTCAAGTCAAATTTTTTTTTTAAAATATTCTTTTTTTTTCTTTTATTTGTATTTTTTTTTATTATTCTATCTCTTTTGTTTTCAAATCACTACAACCATCATCACAATTATTATTTTTTTTCTAATAGAAAAAAGGGTATTTTTGGAAAATAAATAAATTTATAAAAAAATTAAAATAAAATATTTGAAATAAAAATAAAATATTTTAAATTTTAGAAATAAAATTAAGACTTAATATAATCGTGAGAGATTAAAGCAGTACTTTATCTTATAATATATAGTATGCATGTATATTTCATTTAGGGCATGTAGTAGTATTTATGCTTATAATGCTTTATTATTCTTCATTGTATGTGATAAAGTAGTGTGAATTTTTATCGTATAATTTTTTTCCCTTTTACATATTTTCTTTTGTTCTACTTAAAGAGTATGTGATGAAAATCACACTTATTTAATAAGGGTATGGTGGTTATTGTTCAGGATGAAGTGCAAGAAATATTACATACAAGGCCCTAAGAAAGGTACTATTGACAAGTTTTGTGACCTACCTGGTGCTCCTGATAATATTCATTATGATGGACAAGGAAACTATTGGATTGGAATAGCCACGGTAAAATAGTACCAACCCTAAGCTTCATTATTATTACTCATTCTATTCTATGTTATATAATTAAAAAATAATAACTTTACTAATAGATGATATATAATTAAAAAATAAATATTTAAATTCGTCTTTAAAAATTTTTAAATCCAACGTTTTAATTTTGTATAAATTTTTATTACTTTAAAATTATTTTCAGAAAAATTAATTAAAGAAGGGTTAATTTATGTTATAATAAGATTTTTTGAGATTTTATTATTTTATAATAATTTTTTTAATTATTTATTTATCTAGTATGCATATTAAAAATTTTATTGAAAGCCACAGAAAAATCAATCTATATAATTAAAAGTAATTTTTGGAAACTTCAAAGTAAGAAAATTTGTTGAGGACTAAAATCTCAAATGTAAAATTTGTTGGGATTAATTTAGATATATATTTACTCATAATTAAATGTTTGGATAAAATAAATTAAATAACTAAATTATCTATAGAGAGTACTGAAATTCCATACAAATTAAATTATTAATTAATTAATACCTAAATGTTGGTTAAATGTGAATGAATTACAGGAATTTACAGCTGGAATGGAATTAGCATACAAATACCCTTTCATTCGGAAGGCTGTAATGATGTTTTCAAAGTATATAATGAATCCAAGTTTTGCCAAGAATGGAGGAGTTATAGCTGTTGACTTGGAAGGAAACCCAATTGCTCACTATTATGATCCCAAATTATCATTAACAAGTGGAATTAAAATTGGTAATCACATTTATTGTGGCTCCATTTCCTACCCTTTTATAATAAGTCTTGATGTCAACCAATATCCTGCCACTCACTCAACTTGAACAATAAAATACATCTACCTCATAAGATTATATGATGTATGTTATATGTTTTTTAATTAATCTATTTTCTGACTATATATTAATTAAAAAGTTGATTAAAATCACTTTTAAATGTGTTGTTATATGAAAAAAAAGTTATAAATATTAGTAATATACTAATATGTGAATATGTTCATGATGTATTATATTATTTCTTTGATTTGGAGCCAATTTAGATAAATAATTTAATTAAATTTAAAAAAAAATTAAAACATAAGAATTTATATTAAAATAACTTATAAATAAGTTATTTTATATTTAAAAAGTTACCATAAAAGTATTTATTTTAAAGTCGTTTAATAAATAAGAATGATAAAGTAAATTTTGAAAAAGAAAAAAGTTAAATTTTTTATTTTTTATTTTTTTAAAAGTTTTTAAATAATTTTTTAAAAAATTAAAAATATATTTAAAAAATTATACAAAATATCATTAATATAATTTTTTATAAGTCGAAAACTTCAAAAAAAAATTTTTGAAGCTTCCAAACAGATCCTTAGTGCTTATTGAAGAAGAGGTTCGTTAAAAAGGTGAAATAATTGCTAACGTGGTCATTTTAGAGTTGAAGATAGCAACAAATTAATTAAAAGCATATGACATCATATATAGTGATTTATCTGAGAATTAAAGGTGGACCCAATGATTTTTTTGTCTTTTTTATCATCCGAAATTTTTAAAAAGTTTTACAAGAGTTTTTATTTGTTAAATAAAATATCTCAATGGTATCAAAAGTGAACGCACTTATAAGCACTATTAGAAATTTAGAATGAATAAATACATTAAAAATTGGTAGTGCAGCTTATTGCTACTCTGCCTGAAGTCCAAATTGACCATTGACCATGACAAGAAAAAAAAAAGGAATACTTATTATTTAAATTAATTTAAATTGGTCGAATAATTGGTTTATTTGTTCGTTTAAATAAGTATTGAGTTTCGAATCTCACCTTATATATATGCAACAACTCATTAACTAACAACAAACGTTTAAATAGATATAAGATAATTAGTTCTTAACTTCTCGAATTGCAGATATAGATTAGTATTAATACACTAATTTTATAATTGACATGTCTTATAAATGTAATGTTGCCTAACCTCTAGGATGGGAAGTGCAATTCATGAAAACCACAAAGAAAGCAAAAGAAGACATAAGACTAAACAAATTTGAAGTCAAAACAAATAAAGAAGAACCGACCTAGAAAGTTATTTAAATCAATGAACTTTTAAGTCTTCAACTATATATATACACACATAGAGGCTCTCTTCTTCAGAATTTAGAGCCAAAAACAAAAACACAAAATCAACAAAGGTTAAAGATACATGTTTCTCAATAAAATGAAGCTTCTTCTTTTCTCCTTTACCATAAACTTGCTCTGTTTTTTTCAATCTAACATAGCTTCTTTTTCTCTAGCAATAGAAAACAACAACGATAATAATGATGAGCTTAATGCACTGCTCAAGTTCAAGGAAGCTATATCCAATGACCCTCATAAAATCTTAACCTCTTGGAATAGCTCCAACCACTTTTGCAATTGGCATGGAATCACATGTAGCAAAAGAGAGCAAAGAGTTTTGGAGTTGAACTTAGAAGGATATCAATTGCAAGGGTTCATGTCACCCCATATTGGCAATCTCTCTTCTTTACAAACTCTCAACCTTCAAAACAATAATTTCTACGGCGGGATTCCGCCGGAACTTGGTCATCTGTCTAGGCTGCGACTACTCTTTCTCGCCAATAACTCGCTGGCCGGAGAAATTCCAACCAACTTAACAAGTTGTTTGGAACTTAGGTATTGTTAAAGATATTATAGTGTTAGATATTTTTAGATTAATTATTAGTTGGCTATATTTTTCACCCTACATAAGCATACGCTTCACTTTTATTGATTAGTAATTTTTTTTAATAGAAAATACTTTCTGTACAACACAAAAAATATCTAGCAAGTATTCAAAAGTATGTGTATTTTGTTTTGAAATTGTTGTGTACTTGTGTTAAGAGTATTTGTGTATTTATAATATTTGTGTTACTTTTTTTCTAATCATCATAATATATATATATGTTTTTTCAGGCGTATATATTTACAAGGGAACAATCTTAGTGGAAAAATACCAATGGAGATTGGTTCTCTTAAAGAACTTCAATGGTTATGGTTGGCCAAGAATCATTTATCAGGGAAGATACCATATTCCATATGGAATCTTTCATCCCTTCTTGTTCTTTCTCTTTCATATAACAACTTGGAGGGAAAGATACCACAAAACATTGGCAACTTGAAACATTTGCAAATTCTTGGTATGGTTTCCAACAAATTATGTGGTATGCTTCCTTATTCTCTTTACAATGTGTCATCTCTTACTTACATATCGGCCACGAACAACCACTTTAACGGCTCTCTTCCGGCCGACATGTTCTTCTCCCTCCCTAGGCTCCAACTTTTTGAAATTGGAAGCAACCAAATGTCAGGTTCAATCCCTGTTTCAATCACCAATGCAACCTCTCTTAGAAGATTTGATGTCACTAATAATAGTTTTTTAGGGAAAGTTCCAAGTCTAGCAAAGTTGCATGATCTTTGGTGGTTGAATTTTGGTTCCAACTATCTAGGAAGTTATTCACTTAAGGACTCTGAGTTCTTAGAATCTTTGCAAAATTGTAGTAAGTTGGAAATATTGGACATATCCGCCAACAATTTCGCTGGCCGTTTGCCAGAAAATATAGCCAACTTTTCCGACCGGCTCAGAGAAATATACCTTAGTGATAACCTATTGTTTGGAGAAATTCCTACCACTTTAGGAGATCACATTAATTTAGATGTCCTTACCATGGAACTCAACTTTTTTATAGGATCAATTCCAACAACATTTGTAAAGTTTCAAACAATGAAAAGATTGGATTTGAGTTATAACAAAATCTCAGGACAAATTCCACCCTTTATAGGGAACCTTAGCCAATTGCTTGAGCTAAGAATCTCAAACAATATGCTAAGAGGAAACATTCCTCCAAGTATAGGAAATTGCAAAAGTTTAGAAATTCTAGACCTTGCAACTAACAATCTTAGTGGAGTCATACCCCCAGAAGTTATAGGTCTTTCTTCTTTGACAGTCCTACTAAACTTGTACGAAAACTCGTTGACCGGATACCTTCCTGGACAAGTAAGCCTGTTGAAATTTATTCGTCAGTTGGACGTCTCGAAAAATTATCTGTCTGGCGAAATTCCTGAGAATATTGGAGAGTTGGTAAACCTCGAGTACCTTAACTTACAAGGTAATTCATTCAATGGAACCATACCTTCATCTTTGGCTATGGTGAAGAGTCTCCAACATTTAGACCTATCAAGAAACAACTTGTCTGGATCGATTCCAACCGCGCTACAAGATCTATCTCTTCTAGAATACCTAAATGTTTCTTTCAACATGTTGGATGGTGAAGTTCCAAGAAAAGGTGTGTTTGGAAATTCAACTGCTATAACACTATTTGGTAATGTTAAGCTTTGTGGAGGAATCTCTGAGCTGAAGTTACCACCATGCCATGGTTCAAAACAACCAAGACATCATAGTTTCAAGGACATAGCAGTGATGATAGTTTCTATGGTTGCTTTTCCTGTTCTGTTGTGTTCTATGTTTGTTGCTTATATGATGAGGATAAGAAAGAATGAACCAATTTCAGATTCATCAGCATTAAATGACTTATTTGAAAAGGTGTCGTATCAAAGACTTCACCAAGCAACTAATGGTTTCTCAGCTAGCAACTTGATAGGGTCTGGAAATTTCGGCTTTGTTTATAAAGGCAATCTCGCCTCGACTAATAAAGTTGTAGCTATAAAGGTCTTAAACCTTCAAAAGAAAGGAGCTCGAGCGAGTTTCATGGCCGAATGCAATGCACTGAAACACATTAGCCATCGAAATTTGGTTAAGATTCTAACCTGTTGCTCGAGTACAGATCACAACGGCCGAGAATTCAAAGCTCTGGTGTTCAAATACATGGAAAATGGAAGCTTGGATAAATGGTTGCATCCAGATATTGAAAGATTTGAAGTGCCAAAAACCTTGATGAGTCTAAACCAAAGAATAAGGATTCTAATTGATGTTGCTTCAGCAATAAGTTATCTTCACTACGAATGCGCGCAGCCTATTGTTCATTGCGATTTAAAGCCGAGCAATATTCTTCTAGATGATAACATGGTTGCTCATGTTGGTGACTTTGGATCTGCAAGATTTCTGTCAAAAATCAATGACAAATCTTATAAGCAAAATATCATATCCAGAATAAATGGTACTATTGGTTATACTCCTCCAGGTATAATGTCATCTTCAAAAGAGTGATTTAAATTTAACAACTTTGTTTCTTAAGATGTATTAACCAATTCACAACATATTGCAGAGTATGGAATGAGTTCAGAGGTGTCGAAACAAGGCGACACGTATAGCTTTGGGATTCTTGTTTTGGAAATGTTAACAGGAAGAAGACCTACTGAGGAAACTTTTCAACTTGGTCACAATCTCCATAGCTATGTAAGGATGGCATTTCCAGATAAACTCTTGCAGATTGTAGATCCAATTCTTCTGTCCATAGAAATAGAAGGAACAACAGCAAAGAAATGTTTGTATTCACTCTTTAGAATTGGACTTGCTTGTTCTGTGGAGTCACCAAAAGAAAGAATGAGCATCGAGTGTGTTAGCAGAGAACTAAACCTTATAAAGAATTCCTTATAAAAGGTACAAATTAATTTCTTTTATTCAAAATAAGCATATGATAGTCAATAACAGTGATTAACACTATGAATTGAATTTTGTGCAGAACACCTTTCATGTGAATCAATTACAATTAATTATAACTAACTGGGTGGGTTAAGAAATGCTTCCTAATGCCTTGGCTTTCTCTCTAAGAACATACTTTTGTATCTTCCCTGTTGAAGTTTTTGGTATATCTTGAAAAATCACTGTTTTAGGTGCCATGTAATGTGGCAAATGATCCCTACAGAAGTTGATTATTTCTTGAGAATCCATATCATCATACCCTTCTTTCAACTCCACGAATGCGCACGGAGTTTGTCCCCAATGATTATCCGGCCGGGCAACAACTGCTGCTTCAAGCACGGCTGGATGGTTATACAAAACAGTTTCCACCTCGACCGAGCTTATATTCTCCCCGCCGGAGATTATAATGTCCTTCAACCTGTCCTTGATTTCTATGTATCCATCTTGGTGTTTCACACCAAGATCACCACTATGGAACCAACCATCTTTGAAAACTTCTTTTGTAGCTTTCAAATCTCTAAGGTATCCACTCATCACTGTGTTCCCTCTAAACATAACTTCCCCCATTGTTTTCCCATCATTTGGAACACTCTCCATTGTTTCCGGATCCTTGATATCAATTTCATCCAAGCCAACATGTGGAATTCCTTGCCTTGCTTTCAATCTTGATCTTTCTTGCGGCGCAAGTAAGTCCCATTCAGGCTTCCAGACACAAAAAGTGCCTGGGCCATATGTTTCTGTGAGGCCATAGAGGTGAGAAACTGTGAATCCGAGCTCTTCCATCTTGGCGATGATCTGAGGCGGCGGAGGAGAGCCACCTGTCATAGCCAATACCTTGTGATCGATCGGCTTCCTATCGAATGAAGCAGAGTTCACAATCATGTTAAGAACTGTAGGAGCTCCCCCCAAGTGTGTAACCTTGTAATTTGTCACATTATCAAAAATGTCCTTTGGCTTTACCTTCCTAAGACAAATATTGGTTCCAAATTGTGCCGCCACGCCCCAAGGAAGGCACCATCCATTGCAATGGAACATAGGAACTGTCCATAGATACACCGGGAAGAGATCCATTCGAAAGAGTAGAACTGTCGCGAGCGAGTTCAAATACGCGCCTCTATGGCTAAAAATTACTCCTTTAGGCCTTGATGTGGTGCCAGAGGTGTAATTAATACTTATAGGATCCATTTCACTCTTTGGCCTAACTATTTCAAACCCTTTTTCACCATTTGCTAGTAGCATCTCATACTCATAACTGATTGAAGAAGTGTCAATTGTTGAATCAGAATCAGAATCAGCAATTAGGACTAGAATTGGCAATTTTGAAGATGTTCTTTTGCATAGCAGGTCCAATGCGCTGCGCGCGACTTCAAGCAGTTGGTAGTCTACAAAGAGGATCTTAGCTTGTGAATGCTCCAGCAAGACTGAAACCATGGATGCGTCGAGGCGCGAATTCAAGGTGCAGATAATGGCTCCAGCCATTGGGACTGCAAAATGCAGCTCATACATTGCTGGAACATTAGGTGATAATGTTGCAACCTGTTTCAAAACAACATTGAATATACAATAGCATCAATGATTGAATCCATTCACCTTAAAGAGTTTAAGGATGCTTCCTAATATTTTTCTTAGTACAAGATTCAACAGCAATAACAGCCACTAGGCATATCATAATAAATAATATCTGCATTAAACCAGTTTTATATAAATCTCCTAACATCTAAATCCAAAAATATCAAGATGATTATAGAAGTCTCAGGCCTCTAAATGCTATTTATTAAACTTTGACTTAATAGTTAATCAATTACCAAAACCTAAAATATTAAACTGTGGATGAAACAGATACAACTTTTCAGGACTTTCACAACAAAATCAGAAGCAGAAACAGCTTCTAACTCTAATATACTGAGAAGTTATCAAAGTAAACAAAGTGACAAAAGTAATAAACAAAACTCACAACATCACCACGGGAAATCCCCAACTGAGAGAGAGAAGAAGCAAGTTTCAAACACCTTTGATGTGTCTCACCCCATTTATACTCCAAAGAACCATAAACAAGTGATGTTCTCTCTCTGCAAAACCTTGCTGCTCTCTCCAAGAACCTTAATGGAGTCAGAGGAACAAGATTTGCAGAACAGTGGAATAGACCCTCCATTAATTCCCATGATCCTTGATCCTTATGATCTTTGGAAAAGTTGCAAAATTTAAGTGATTTATGCGATGAAATGAAAAGGGTCGCTCTTGAATTCCTAAGAGAACTTGTCCAATGCATGTTCTTGAAAAGTTGGTTCATGGTTGTGGATAACTAGTATAGTTGACACTTGACACTCTTTAACAGTGTTTTAACGTGTCATGTGACAATGAAAACATAGTGAAAGTGATGAGTTTATCGGTTTCTGAGTAGAATCATCAAAGTAAGACCTAGCTAGTAACTCATCACAATTATGATCACTTTTTTTTCCAATGATTTGTTTGGTAGTGAGATAAGGAAATCAATGAAGCCACGTGTTGCATGTTATGTATAGATAATATAGATAAGAGAGAGGGCCAAATCAAAAGGATTATGCTAATTCTTAAAAAAATTGAGAGCTAAAGCGTGATTTTAAATTTTTTATTGTTTTTTTATATTTATTTTTTATTCTACTTATAAAATTAATGGTATAAAATCACACTTTATTTTTTAATTATTAAAAAAATTGAGAAAATTTATTTCCTATTAAATAACCAATAATTTTTTTAAATAATATAAACAATGAATTTTAATTTTAATTATTATTAGATATTAATTATTCATATCACTAATTAAATTTAAAATTAATTTATTTTTTTAATCTCATTATTTATATTATTGAATATTGTTGTTATCTATCCATACTTATCCAAATCTCGAAATTTCAATTCAAACAATGTGCATATAGCCAATAAGAATAAGATTTGAGTTTAGACTAAATCTCTAATATTCACTACTTTTATCATTTCAGTATTTCAAATTTAAAATTTACTATACTAATTTTTGAGATTCAGTTTTAGACACTATATTCATCTCTAAATTCTTTCTAATTTGAGTCAATAATCGGAGTGTTGAATTAGTTTAATAACTCTTACTTATTATGTTAGACACATAGCTAAATATTATTTTTTATTTTAAATTTTAAATAAGACAAAAATAAGATTGTTTTAAAAAATGAATAAAAATATAATGATTTATACATCATATATACTCTTTTTTTTTTTTGGTCATGTTTAAGTAGCAAAACGAAACGACATTTTATTATGTGTCCAAATTCAACATTTAGTTTACTTAATTTAGTACTAAAAAGAGTTTAAAGACTAATTTGATGTCCAAAATTAAATCTCAAAAATTAATATAAATAATTTTAATTTTAAAAGACTAAAATAATAAAAAATTATAAATTTAAAATACCACTTTAAAAATTTAGTGTTTTGAGTTTATGAATTTAGCATATTATCTAAAAATAAAACCTTACAGTATCAGCCATATCTAATACCTTGGCCACTTAAATCCACTTACATATATTAAGCTAATTCATCACCTAAATACAAAACATTAATAACATGAGGATTAAAAAATACCCACTAGCACATAGTTTGTCGCACATAAAATAATGGAAAGAATAGGTAATGCAATCTGAACATGAAAGATAAGATATAATAATGGCCACGAACTTACTCAAATTAATTATTTTAAATAATTCATCAAGATTGATTTTCTTGCTTTTAATTAAAAATTTACAACTTTTCTATTTAGAAAAAAAAAATGGACTAGCCGTTTAACTCACGATTTTTTCTTAAATGGGTTAGACTTTTATTTTAGAGCATGTATATATTTAATATATAATTTGGGGTGAATTAACCGTTTGACACGTTTAGTGAAAGATCTTTCTAAAATAAAAATAGTTATAAATAATAATTTTATGTGAAAATGATAATTAGGATGTGAATGTATATTGTGTTAAGAAATTTATTCAAATATATTAAATTATCTAACCGTTTTTAATTATAATATTTTTTATAAAAAAATATCTTCACATATTAAAACCAAAATATTAATGCTCAATTTAATCCTTAATTAGTTTCGTTTGGTTTCTGTCCTGTGACAAAATACAAATATAAAAATAAAAATGTAAAGATAAAAATATATTAGAAAGAGTAAAATACTGGAAAAACAAAAAATTATGGCTGAAAGATAGAAATGTGTAGATGTTTTATATTCCAAAACGGTAGACAACTAGACATAACAATAGACAGAAATACAGAAATTTTTATTCCTCAGAAATAATATTAAAAGAAGGTAGATCGTCATTCATGTGAATGATAAAAAGATGGGATTTTTTTAATTTTTTTCTGTCTGTATATCTTTATATTTATCAAACATAAGCTTAAGTATCACCTTATGCTATAAGAATAATAATTATTTTAGACATTAAGAATTTATATGATATATAGTAGTAAGAGTTTAATTTTCATATACTGACAGTATAAAATATTTTACACAATCGTACAATCACAATTCTTGAATTATTATTCACGCAGTCAATATAAAAAATAATTATTTTTATGTACGTGTAAAATAATTTTTCACTCACAACGCATCAAAATTAAATTCATAATACTAAATAAATAATAAATTAAAAAGACATAAATTAAAGGAGAAGACTTACTACATCACCAGGTGAGATCCCTAGCTGAGTGAGAGAAGAAGCAAGTTTCAAACACCTTTGATATGTGTCACTCCATTTATACTCCAAAGAACCATAAACAAGTGATGTTCTTTCTCCACAAAACCTTGCTGCTCTCTCCAAAAAACTTATTGGAGTCAAAGGAGAAGAATTTGCATCACAAAAAACAACACCCTCCATCGATGATCCTTGATCATCATCATCATTTGGATAATGGGAATTATTGTTAAGGGAACTATGAGCTGAAAATATTATTTGTGTTTTTCTACTATTGGAATAATAATAGTGCCTTAGAATAACATTATTACACAACTTCATCATGATGAACCTTTTATGGTTCATATGTTGGTGAAGAAAACAAGAAGATCTTGGAAAAGTATTGCTTACCCCATTGGAAAAATTGAAGGCACAAATCAAGCCACCACCACCACCATTCATAGATCTTAATGTTGCAAAATCCATAAGGTTTTTTAGTAGTACACCACACAAGCCTAGCTCTGTTTCACTTTATTGGGTTAGTGATATGTTTTTATGAATTATTTTATTTTATATATATGGGATAACCATCAAGCAGTTGGAAAATTAAAGTGCATTTAAAATTGCTTCCTCCCTTGTCTTCTAAGGATATAAAAATCAACCATTCATGTAATTGTATCAAAATTTAATTGAGAATAAATTATTATTTTTTGTCTCTTAAATAGTTTAATTCTTTTGATAAAATAGCTTTTTAAAAAATAGTAAATTAATTTTCTAATCAAAATTGTAATAAATTATTATTTTTTTATCTCTTAAATAGTTTAATTCTTTTGATAAAATAACTTTTTAAAAAAATGATATATTAGTTTTCTAATTAAAATTGTACCAGTTTAAAAATATGCACTATCTTTTAATAACTGATAAATAATTTATATATTCAGTCCATTTTTTTTAAAATATTATTTGAAGTTTGATCTCTAATATTTTTATATTGCCATTGGCATAAGAAAATTATAAAAAAAAACATTTAGTATAAAATTACTAATTTTAAAAAATAAAAAATATTATTTTTAAATAAATTTACAAAAATTCGCTTCAAAATATGAGTGAATTATATTTTTAACTATGAAAATAAATTTGTTTCTCTCACACTAATTTGGAAATAACGTAACACACTCCAACACACCTATTGTGGGTAGACAACATGACTCATCAAAAATGACATTTAACCAATTCCTTAAATGTGTCCATGGCTATAATGTACAAATAAATATAGAATATAATACAATATGAGATAAGATATAATAGCAGATAAGATGATATATAAATTTTAAAATATTATAAAATATAAAATAAAATTAGACACATTAATACGTAATAATATTTAAATATGTCTAGAAAAAATGACAAACAGAGTATAATATACGACAACTTGCTTCAAAACATACATATCAAATTAATCATGACCAGGGACGGACGTAAGGGGGCGAGTGGCAACCTCGGCCCCCAACTTTTTTTAATAGTAATAAGTTATTATGTATATAATTTAATTTTTTTAAAAAAATTTATTTAGTATTTAGTCTAGTATAAATAAAAGTCTAATCTAATTTAAATATTAATAATTTTTAATATCTAAAAAGTAAGTAACAATATTAAAGAAATCTGAAAAAGATATTATTACTAATATTTTTTAATTAAATAAAAATTTTTAAATCTCATAAAATGAATTCTTTTTTTTTCTTGTAGCCATCTTTTTTTATTCATTTGATATTAATTTTTTCTGTTCAACTGTTACAATTAAGAGATTTTTTTCAAGTTTCAACTATGAATATTGTGAAAAATAACTTAAAAACAAAATAAAAGATGAATTTTTTGCTAATTGTCTTTTAATTATATTGAAAAGAAAATTACTGACAAATTTGACACAAATTTCATTATCAGTAAATTTTATGATACGAAGAATTGACCACTTCGTTAGTAAAAAGTATACACATATTTTTTTATTTTAAAATATATTTTTTGTCGATATATTTTTGTAATACATCTTATATTATATAATATTTTTTTACATAATTTTTAATATTATATGTGTTATTGACCCCAATAATATCATTTCTGAATCCGTTCCTTATCATGACCATATCCACAATCCACTAAATTGTCCACCCTAAATAAGGATAACAACTATAAAGAGAGCTCTTCTGATCTTTTTTTTTCCCATGTAGAAGATGAATAAATAGTCAAATTTTACACACTGTATTATATTATTGTTGGTAGTAGTTGAATTAATTAGGTAGATTTATCTTTTGTTGGTGGGTTTTGCTCTGAAAATTTTTTAACCTATGTAACCAAATCTAACTCATCCAACCATTTAACTTTCTTAACTTATAATATAATTGTCGAGCAAAGGGGGAAAAAAAAAGAAAGAAACCCTTAAATATCGTTATCAACTTGTATAAACCTTGTATTCGGTTACCAAAAAAAGTTTTACTTGAAAATACGTCTTATCAAGGGATTTAATACAATTCAATCAACTAACATAAATAATAGACACCGAAAAAAAAAAATCAACTATCAAATGGACTAGCTAGAAGGTGCCCATTCCCCACAAGCCACCCTATATATGAAACATAGTAATTAGTAATTACTCATTGCACACTATGCTTGAGATTTGAGAGTTGTCCATAGCTTCCTAAAGTTGGCTAATTAGTTCTTAATTAGTTAATTAATTAATAAGTCCGTTAGGAAGACAATGGATTATTTGTACAATGTGTACAATTTGAGTACTAGAGATAATAAGGATAATAAACATCTTCTCAAAAGTTTAAATTGATTTTGGGTTCACTAAAGATCGAACTCTTGACCTTTCGGATCTAGTACTCTAATACCATGTCATGATATCACTCATTCCAAAAACTTTAGCTGATGAAAAAAGACAACACTAATGATTATATCTCTAATACTCTATAAACCTTCATTATACACATTGTATAAATATTCCATTGACTCCTCATACTTTTCCTTAATTATATTAATTAGAATTCATTTTTCACATTATATTGCACAAGGCACGAATAGTAATAATTTCTTTTCTATAAAATCTTCAAGGATCATAAAAGAGTATCCAATACATCATTTTCTGACTTTCTGTGTTGCATTCGCACAAACATTTTTATTGTAGGGATTAAAATTTGCTATCTTCAATTTTGTGAGGCGACAAAAAAAATAATGTAGAAAAAAGAATTAGTAAGAAACAAAAAACTAAAATATTTTTTCACCTTAAAAATAAATGTCATTTTCTTTGACGTTGAAAAATATCCAACTACTTCAAAAATTGGATTAATTTTTCAACGTAATAAAAAAATTGAAAACGACATTTATTTTAAAAAATTTGAGGCTAACACCTTTTTTTTGGTAAAAAGAAAAAAAGCAAATAATTTTAGAATTAATCTAAAGCATCTATTACTGCATCAACAACCTCTTGGGTGGTACTTGATCCTCCAAGATCCTTTGTTCTGACTTTGCCTTGAAGAATGACTTTTTGAACAGCAGTTTCTAATCTGTCAGCAAATGCAGGAAACTGAAGATGCCTAAGCATCATTGCAGAAGAGAGAAGAAGTGCAACTGGGTTTGCTGTTTTTTGTGCAACAATTGAATCCTTTCCAACATTTCCAGCTGAAGCTCCTTGCTCAAACACAGCATGTTCAGCACCAACATTACCTACCACAAGAAAAATGTTAAAGCGATTCTTTTTTTCTTTAATTCTGTTTGGAGAATAATAAAAGTCGAGTAATAATGCTAGACAAACAATAACACAAAGTTATCTTATTTAATTTAATATTCATAGTTTGTATTTATAATTATATATTTATTATATTAAATTTTTTTAATTATTTCAACAATAAAAAAAATACAAAATAAGAAAAGCATAAAGAAAACTAGAAGAAAAAAAAAAAAAAAGCAAACTAAGACATCCTTGATTCCCAAACTATGATTCCAAACATTTTAGTAAAAATCAACCTATGAATCAGAGAGACCCACACTAGTTAAATTAAATGTTAATTAAAATGAACACTACAACTAACTATATTGATTCATCAAGTACAATATAGGGGGACAACTAACTAGTAACTACATTCATCAAGTACAATCTAGGGGGCTCATACTGTTAAATGGGTCAGTTGGTTTAAATTTGTTTTATTTATGGACTATAATTTTCAACTTGAACTATTTATGAATAATCTAATAGATTAAATGGATTAACTCATTTATTTTTTTATTTTATTTTTTAAAAAATATTTTGATAAAAAATAGGTCAAAAATTTTAAACAAATAATATTTTTTTAGTTGATAGATCAAATATTAAGAATCGAATAAAAAAAATATTAGCCAAAAATATTAATTTTTTTGAAAAATACAAAAAAAATTACAAATTACCTATTTAACTCGTAAACTAGTCCGTTTAATCCGTTTTTTTTTTGAATTAATCAGATTCAGTCAATTTAACTCAAAATTTAAATATGTTTAATTTAAAAGACAAAATAGGGAGTCAATCTTTTTCAATGAAAAAAAATTGGATGGAAAAAAATTAGATAGTGTCCAATATTTGATCTCACTATTCATTGTTCTCTCTTATTAATTTCTGATCCCACTTATAGAATTAAAGGTGAGAGAACACACTTTATTCTTCAAATAAAAAAAATAGAGAAGATCCATTTCCCGCTAACTACCATTACAAGTTAACTAAAAAAGAGAAATACTACAGAGATGCTTAACTAAAAAATGAGATAGAGATGTTCTCTAAAATGTATCTCTTTAAAAAAATGTGAGCAAACATTTTATTTATTTATTTATTTATTGGTTTGTGCTAAGTTGTGCTTTAATACAATGCCTAAATATTGAATTTCCCCTTTGAGGTTTAGTAATGTAACAAAATTTTGCATTATATATATATATATATATAATCCTTGTAAACTACATATACCTCCAGGCATGACTCCTGTGCCTCCACAAATGCCTGCTGCAGTATTTGCAACTAGATTTCCATAAAGATTGGGAGTCACCTACAAATAATGTGGAAATTAAATAGCTTCATGATAAACTCTATAAGTTACATATTAAATAAAAGTTTATTATTTAATGTACCATGACATCAAACTGCTCAGGCTTTGAAACAAGCTGCATGCAACAATTATCAACAATGATTTCATTGTATTGGATTGCAGGATACTTTTGTGCAACCTCTCTGCATGCTTCCAAGAACAGACCATCTGCTAGCTTCATTATGTTTGCTTTGTGCACCGCTGTCACCTTCTTTCTGTTGTTCAGATACGCATACTCGAATGCATATGATGCTATTCTCTCCGAACAGAACTTCGTTATCACCTTCATCATACCATTCGTAAACACACACACACACACACATACATCCACTTAAAAAAATAGAAATTTACATACAGTTATCTAGTTATCTTTATGTATGGTCAATAAATAAGAATTGTTAGATAATTTAATATGTTCGCTAAATTAGTATCTAATCTAATTATTTTTAACTATTATTTTTACATAAAAATGATCGAATCAGAACGTAATTTCTCAACTACAAAGAATCAAATTAGGGTTAAGAGAATTTTACCTTAAGACTTTCAACAACACCAGGCACAACCTCATGTTCAAGGCCAGCATATTCACCTTCAGTGTTCTCTCTAATCACAACAATGTCCACATTTTCATGCCTCGTCGGCAACCCTCTCATATTGAAGCAATTCACCAACGAAGCGTAGAGATCAAGCTCCTTCCTTAAATACACGTTCAGGGAGTTCACGCCACCGCCCATCGGCGTGGCCAGACCTCCCTTGATGCACACCTTGTTCTTTCGAATCGAATCCAGAACCTCTTCTGGAAACTTCTTCATGGTCCCGTGCACTTCGAATTTCTCGAAGTACACCGGAGCGTGCATGGCCTCCATGACCTGTTCCACGGCGTCGGTGACCAGAGGCCCGACGCCGTCTCCCGGTATGAGGGTTACCGGGCGAGGGGAGCCATCGCCGGGACGGTGCATGTAGGTTACGGATCTGGACGGTTGAGATCTGGAGATGAGGCGGTTGAGGAGTGGGATGATGGATCTTGCGGTTGTCATTTTCGGTTGGGTTGACGGTTATGAAAAGTGCGTTTGTATGGAGGAATAAGTTAGTTACGGTTAGTGTGGGAGGGAGAAGGAAGCCATGCGAAAAGAGAGAAAGGAGAAAGGAATGAAAAGTCTGTAACGATAACTAGGGGAGATCAGTGGAAGGAGCGAAATCCTAGTGATGGTGGTAACCAATTTTTTTTTTTTTTTAGTTATTTAAAATTTTTTTAAAATATTTGATTATTTATTCAGTTTTTGTATTTTTTTTAAAATTAGTTTCTAATAAATTATTTATCCAAGCGACTAGTAAAATTTAATTTTAATATACTTTTATATATTTTTTAATTACATAATATTACATTAATTAAAATAATTATTATTTTGGAATTGTCTGAAAAACTAAAATAAATGTAATTTAGGTCTGAAAATGAGGTTTAAATTTCTTTAGGTAAGGTGCTTCGATGTCTTCTCCGAAAAAGTGAAGCTGCCCGAATTTTTTGAAAAGATTCGAATGGTATTTATAAAAAAATTTGATGTTTAATTAAGTAAAAATTTTAAGAAAATTTTTATATAGATTAAAGTTAAGAAATACTTAAATCTGGTAAAATATTTATATAATAAAGGAGATAAATTATTTTTGTAATTTATTTTTATATTTATGTCTTTATTATTTAAAAAAATTTAATAATATTTAATTATTTATTCAATTTTTGTATCTTTTAAAAATTAGTTGCTAATAAAGTATTTATCCAAATGACTAGTAAAATTTAATTTTAATATATTTTTAATATAATATAATTATATATATATTTAATTACATAATAATTTTTTTATTGTATTATTTATATTTTTATATGTATATTTAATTACGTAATATTTTTTTATAATTTTACATATTTTTTACTAATTTGGTGACCTCTTAAATGAGTACGAAGAGATTTGAGTTATAATAACTCGTTGAAATCTAATTACGGAATGTTATGTTAATAAAAAAATGGTATATTAACCAACACTTATGCATTTGCTTGGTTTAGATCTAAATGCTTCTTTCTACTTATTGCACCGTTAAATAATGTATATAAAAAAAGAGAAACTTTGGCTGCATTGAAACTTAATTTGGAGCCTAAAAATCACCACCTCATTGCTGACATTGTTGCTAATAGCTATGGATTATAATCTGATTTCTTTTCTAGCTTAGTTAGAGAGTTGCCTTCTAATTTGGAACCTAAATTAGTTATTTTTACTTGTTATAACAATTTAAGTACTTATATATAGAACTTGTTCCAACAGATGAAACCACACTAGATATATATAAATACTTCAAACTCCTTAATTCTATTTCCATTGTAACAAGTTAAATGAACCAACACAAAAATGAGGCCTCAGCATGTTGAAGATGGTGATCATGAACACCATAGTAATGATAATAAGAACATTAACTCTTCATTTTCAACAACTGCTTATCACTTGGAGAGAGTTTTCCCTGTTTATGCCATGGGAATTCCAAACCCATCACACTCTTCTGCCTTTCATAATAACCATTTGGATATTTCTCTTCAAACCATTTGGGATCATATAAGAGAAGAAGCCAGGTTTGAGGTATCAAACTTCATCATTTCTTCTTGTGTCTTTTTTTTTTCCTTTTTCTTCTTTTTTTTTCTCTTTTTTTTTTTTTTTTTGCTTCACAAATTTATGTAACATTACACTCAAAATCTTATTATTATTTTGTAAATTGTGATACCGACGTACCTCAAAAAACATGGGAATAAAAGTTAGAATAAATATAAAAAAATTATGGTATATTTTGTATAGAATAATGCTAATGCATTTTTGGAAAAAAAAATAATAAATATATAATTAACATTTCTTTAAAATTGTGCCATGTTATATATCATTGTAGTATACAATTACTCGTTAGCAAATTTTAATTAACATACTTTATATTCCTTACATTAGATTTATTTATATAGTAATTAAATTGTATGTGCAGGGCTGCAGGCAGAAAGGGAACCAATTTTGAGTAGCTTCATGTATGCAAGTATTTTGTCACATGATTGCTTAGAGCAAGCACTAGCATCTGTTCTTGCAAATCGTCTCCAAAATCCTACTCTTTTGGCAACTCAGTTAATGGATATCTTTTTCAATCTCCTAATGCATGACGAATCTATCCGAAGATCTATTCGTTTAGATCTCAAGGTATGCATGCAAAGGGACAACATACATATATTTTAGCAGTAATGTTAAGGAGAAATAAAAAGAGCTTGAATTATTTATTAATTATTGTTAAAATTAATAAATATTAAATAAAATAAATTTAGAATGTTTTTGACTAATTTTTTTCGTTATTAAATATTTTTAAAAATAATAGTTCTGAAAAATCAGACCAAATCGATTGATCTAACTGAATTAATTGAGAACCAATCACTTACCCAATAAATTAATAAAAAAATAGTGAATTGCGGCTAAAGAATTATTTTTTTAAAAATATATATATATATTATAAATAAAAATATATTACTTTATTTTATTCGGTTAAACTTTAGTTAAATCCTTAAATATTTGAACTTTTATTTTGTCAATTCAATAATGGATTCGGTTTTCGAAATTTGATCATTTCATTTCTTATGTTTACATTTTTTCCCTTCTAAGCAGGCATTTAAAGACAGAGGTCCTTCTTGTGTGTCATATTGCTCTACACTTTTGAATAGAAAGGTAAATTTTTTTTATTTTTTATTTCCATCAAATGTTCTATCATTTTGTGCTACTTCCCTCAACCTTTCTCCTTTGATTCATTGCAGGGTTACCATTCTTTGCAAGTGTACCGTGTAGCGCACGCTTTATGGGGCGAGGGTCGAAAGGTATTGGCTTTAACTTTGCAAAGTAGAGTTAGTGAGGTACGTACTTTACTTAAACTTGTTCAAAACTTAGAGTAGATTCTACAATGCTGGTTTCATTTAATGTTTGTTATGCTTGTTATTCAACCACTTAATTTTCTCTGCTGTAGGTTTTCGGCATTGATATACATCCCGGTACGAAGGTTCTGATATTGGATCATGTCGAGTGAAAAATTCCGTTAATTTTCACGCGACAGAAACGCTGTGATATCTAGAATAGTCTAATGACATGTGGTTAATTTTATTGTTGTATGATTTTATTTAATATAGCTGCAAAAATAGGAGATGAAATTCTATTAGATCATGGAACACGTGTGGTTATTGGTGAAACTGCCATTGTTGGAAACAGAGTCTCATTGATGCAAGTGAGTAATGTTTCCTTATTTATTTCTTTTCGTCACGAATTCAATAGTCAATATTTGGTAACAAAAAAATTAATGAAAAACAGTTAGAATTTGTCTTATTTAATTTTTATTAATTGTTATAAATTTTGACTTTTTTTGTCTCTTTAGTATTATGACAAAGATTATTGATTTACTATTTTGCGAACATATTGAATTAATTATCATAATATCATGGTATGTTTGATTTTGGAGGGTGTGACTTTAGGAGAAACAGGGAAAGAAGGGGGTGATAGGCATCCCAAAGTAGCAGAAGGTGTTCTAGTTGGGGCAAGTGCAATCATACTTGGTAACATAAGAATTGGTGAAGGTGTTAAGATTGTTGCTGGTTCTCTTGTCTTGAAAGATGTTCCTCCCCATAGGTAAAAATATGTTTGAATTTTTTTATTGCTGTTCTAGTAGTATTTGATTCTAGAAATATGTTGTTTGTGTCTCTATTTAGAATTACAGAAATTATTTTAAACACTTTTTATTAAATAAAGAATATTTTATACTTTGTTAATTAAATAAATATTAACTCTATTTATTATATTTTATATCATTTACTCGGATTTAAAATTTAAGGTTTAGAATTTAGAGTTTAAAATTTAAGTTTTAGAGTTCAGAGAGCGACGCACTCCTTTTTTTTTTTTTTCGAAACGCATTAGCATTGGCCTAAATAAAACCATATATACATCCCCAGCTTAGTTTAGTATTTTAAAAATCTTAAAAAATCTCCAATACATGTTTCTTGTGTCACTCTATGCTAGTAATATAGAAATTATCTTTAAATTTGTGATTTTTCTTTTGCTTTGGTAAAGCATTGTGGCAGGTGTACCAGCACATGTTATTGGGCGCTTAAATGAGCATGATCCATCTTTAACCATGAAGCATGGTAAGCAACCCTTTCATATTAGTGTTCTGATTTTAAGATTGTGCATAACACATCATTTGATGTGACTTTGCAGATGCTACAAAAGAATTTTGATAACTCTTCAATAAGAATTGTTTTTCATTATGTTTGTAATAATTATATTAGTTTTGCTGAAATTTTATAAAATATTTCTTATTTCTTCAATTTTTTTTTTTGTAGGTATAATAAAGCAAAAAGTATAAAAGGCATAAAAGTATCAATCGGAAACGGACCTATATTAGTATTATTTATTTGGCCCAATTAAATTTATCTCCATTATAGTAGATGAATATATAAGAACATAAGTTATAGAGAGATTAGTACATTTATACGAGTTTGAGAGAGTTTCTTATATATTCAAGATCAGCTCTTTTTCACACCACAAACTTTGCTCTTTCTTGTTTCATGTTTGAGATATTTTGGCAAAGAAATTTTAGCATACAGCAATAGGTGACCGTTGAACTTAATGTCATGTTTCAAAAGTAAGCTAAAGTCCAAAAAAACGTTCAAAAGTAAAAGTGAAGCTATGAGCTACAATTTTGAAAATTTTTACCTGGAAAGTTGCAATAAGATTCCATCTTTGTATTGGAAAAATGTCAACCAAGGATATTAAAAAAAAAAATGAAAAGTTGAGAAAAAAAGAACCCTCACAAAAACATTTGCTAGAATATCCAACTTTAGTGAGTTCTTTGCTCAATATGTACCATAAAATGGTTGTTTTAAAAGTTCTATGATCTGATGCTAATGATGCATCTTGAATTAGTTGAAAAAAAAATTGAGCAAGAACTCAATCATTCAGATCATAAAAGAAAAAAAAACCAAATGAGAGGCATAAGCAAAAGGAGAATAAAATTGTATCTGTACCATCCATTTCCATTATTTATTCAATGGAGAACTACTAGGGAAAATATAGATTTAAAATGTACTAAATTATGTTCACCTAAGAACATAAGAACAAGAAAAAATAAATGATGAAAAACAAGGTAAGTAACTTCTCATCAGAATCCAGAAAATAAATTTCAATTCACCAGTCACCAATGTTCTATACACATGGTCCTGCTAGAATTGGTTCTCCAGAAGAAAACATGCCGGTTCGCATTTTGCAGTATAGCTATAGTTAGATGAACTGTACTTCCTACGCACACCAGTGAGTTTCGCAGTCGCGGCCTTCTGGTGTAAGCCAACCATCATCCGAGAGCACTCGCTGAAATTCGCCAATAAGATAAACATATTATTAGTATTAGTGTAGTGTCTCAAAATAGTTGATAATTCTAAGATAAGAAGTTTTCTTACAATATCTGATCTTCTGAGTAGTTTGTGTGCCATTCACATGTCTTGTTCCATTGTTTGAAGCCACTGACAGTGCATTGAGCCGTGTAGACTGCGGCCGCAGCTAGCAAAGATGCCGGGAACTTCAGCATATCATATTCCACAAGAGAGAGCTCTATCAAGAAGAAAGCCAGCAGCTCAAGCTGTTCCAAGGTAGAAAAACTTAAAGGGTAAGTGTGGAGTTCTTGCGAATTTGTGACTGCGAAAAAGTATATAAGTTAACAAAGACTAGTACCGACTTTTTTGTCGGCTTGAGCTGCCTTCAGGAATCTTCTCATAAAAACATATGCAGTTGGCACAGAAATGTTAAACTGCAATGTGTTGAGCATCAACTTCTCCTGCAATGTTTGAAAAGAAAATCTCAGCCAAAATGGCAAAACTGATGCCATTTTGCAAATGCGAAAAGATAAATGATATGTTTGTTATATTTACCATGTCCAGAACATCCTTCCTTGTGTAAGCTTTATCCGAAATAAGGATTAAATCGCCAACCACCGGCACAGAAACTTCCTCATACTTGCAAGCCAAAAGCATGGCAACCAAACCAACCAGCTGAAGCTTCTTTCGTATCACAGTTTGTTTGGCCAAGAATCTGTCTATGAGATTAATTGTAAGAAACAATGTCTCTTGCATCAGGTTGAATTTATCATGCACCTGAAAGAAGCTCAAAACAAGAATATCAATATTCGAGCACGAGTTTGAGTCACGAAGCCAACTATTACCCTTTTTGGCATAGTGGTTTTAGTAGAAACATTTTAATACATACCTCAATGAGCCAGTCAACAAGTATAGCCCTCATTCTTTCATTAATGTCAAATTGTTGCGCCATATAATCCGGCGAGACACAGTTCAAACTCTGCATGAAACTAATGATGTTAGTCATCAAAATGGTAATGAGATCTAATATATACTTTTTCAATACAATGAATCCATCATTTAGACTATGCTATGATTTTCCAAACAACTTCAAAATTTTGATTTAGCAAACTTATATCTTTCTGTCATTGATTGCAGATTTGCAAGTTATGAAAGCAAACAGAACAAGAGTCTCAACAACAAATGGAAATTGGAAAAAAACTCAATGATGTAAAATCAAGAAATTTAAACACTGTTAAGTGATCAAGTTGACACACAAAAGCATGCAAGTCGCACATTCGGATGAGCTGAATTAACTCCATTTTCAAGTTTAATAAAATGATTGCAAGATATAGAAGATCAAGGTTATTATTAGAATGAATAAACTATAACTTGAAAATGAATAAACTTTACTATTCAAATCTAACAACTTCACAATAGATCACATGAATTATTTAGAATCAAACCAAAAGGAATTGATTATGCAAAAACACACAATATATGCGAAGCTCAAACACATAAGTCTAATGCTTTAAACATAGTGATTTATTGGGGAATGAACTTCAAATACAAAAATCCTCAAGTGTTTAACTGTCCTAAAAGGTGCATTTCGGTATACCTCAAATTTTCTGTAGTGTGCATGAAGATCTTCGATGTATTCAACCACCGCAAGATGATCATCCACATCGCTGCTATCGATGTTTATAATAGACTCCTCCTCAACTATATCCTCCATCTCAATTTCCTCCTACAGCAGGTTTGGTCACAAATTCAAAATAAGAAATACTTCAGGGATAATATGAAATTGAAACTAAAACAACAGACTTATAGTACCACCTGCACTAGTTTTGGTTTCTCCAAGGACATGGGCACTGGTTGATCTGCTGTTAACTTTTGTTCCTCATCGATGAGGATTAAGTCTTCAAATCTGGTCGAATTCGAGGGGTTCGACTTGGTAGGATCCTGTTCAAATTGAGCAACCACCATATAAACATTAGCATAATAACAATAGTCAATGACATTGCAACAATTTCAGCATCAAAGAAATTGAAACAAAGAAAGGGTACCTCAGCACAAGATTGTTGTTGCTGGGAAGCAATTTGAGCAGCAAACCTCCTAAAATAAATTAATCAATATTAACAAACATTAGTTTTTCACTTATCCTTCATTTGGTCACCTAGTAATTTATGAACAACATTGAAAGAAAGCTGAAAAAACATATTATCTTAGTTTGAATAAACATATATTCAGCACTCAGAAACAACAAAGAGCCATGTCACAACATCAAATTTTGAAAACAATTGAAACCTTGTGATGGGACGATGCACTGGATCTGCCTGCTTCTTTTCACACATTTCTTGTTTTCTGGTTCCACACAAAAACATAACCACCAAACACAATTAACCTTAAAGAAACCAAAGGGTCTATGATGAATCAACATGAATTACCCAGACAATTAGACAAATGCATTAACCTTAAACAAACCAAAACAATAAAATAATCTAAACAAAAAATTCACAAGAAAAGAAGGATCTATGATGAATCAATATAAGATAAGAGGAATTATACCCAGGCAAAGGTCTCTTGTTAACAACACAAGGGTAAGATCGACCTTGCACTAGATTCTGATTGATCACACTCAATGCTCTTCTGTTCTGTCCAAACTTTCTTGTACCAACATTCTGATTCTGATTATTCATCCCTGCTGAAATTCCAAAACCCCCAAAAGAGAAAAAAAAAATATTAACACCACAGTTAAATCTTTAAGCTTAGAATCCAAATTGAGCCCCAAAAATCTGAACTTTATTCTTTCCCAGAAAAAAAGAATTAAAAAAGGTTTTGTACCTTGAAGAATTCTGGGCAAGGTTGAATTAGAATTGTTTTCATCAGAACCACCCATGATCGTTTTCACCTTAAAGTTTGTTAATTTGAACCAAAAAACAAAAATTAACAACAACCCCAAGAACAACAATCGCTCAAAAATCTTTCCCCAAGAACCCAGAAGAAACCCCCAAAAAAAAAAATTCTAGTAAAACAAGATCATTGAATAAGAAGGAAGATTCAGAGAGAGAGAGAAAGAGAGAGAATCAAAGGGCGCTGACACACACACACACTCTCTATGGACTGAACCACAACGGGTATTTGTCCCTGTTGAGACACAACAATAAGAACCAATGTGTTTTTTTTTCCCCCTTTGAAATGAGAGGAAAAAAAAAGGGTTAACGGCTAGTGCTTTACGACCGTTGGATCATGTTTTACTTTTGACATTACCGTTTGATCCTTGAGGTTTGCAAAAAAGGGCTTTCTTTAATTTGGAGTTTTTATTTTTTGGTCCTAACAACGGTAATGTTTTGTTGTTATAGTTAACACGTGATGACAGTGCAAGAAGGGAGGGGGGAGTATCTATTTCTTTTTATTTTTTGAATTAAAATTGTTAATTAATTTATTAATTTATTGGGGGGATTTATTTTTTTTTGTTTTAGAATTGTTATGAATGTTTTCTAATTATTGGGTCAGAGAATTGGATTTTTTTTCCAAATTGGGATCATGGAATTAATTTTTTCAGATTTTGGATTATTTGTTGACTTATAAGAATCTTAGACCATTTCATTTTTTTAATTTGGCAATTAAAGTGTTTTTTGTTTTAAAAAAAAAGTTGAAAATTTACAAGTTATTTTTATGTGAAGTTGATAATTAAAAATTGGGAAAAGTATATTTTTTGTCGTTAAAGTTTGACAAAAGTTTTTAAAATATCCCTAAATTTTATTTTGTTTCAATTTTGTCTCAAAAATTTTCGGTTTACATTAAATATGCCCTGACGGCTAATTTTTCAAAGAATTTAAGACCGATTCAACATCAATTTCATAAGAACAACCCCTCAACACAAGCAAATTAAGCATAATTTTCATGCATTATTGTTAAATTGATCTTAAACTTTTTGAAAATTTAGCCGTCGAGGATATATTTGATGTAAATCGAAAACTTTTGGGACAAAATTGAAACAAAGCAACTAAATTAAACCTTAGGAATATTTTTGAAACTTTTGTCAAATTTCAGGACAAAAAATATACTTTACCCTTAAAATTAATAGATAATTTAACATTTTTAACTAAATTATCATCTAATAGTTTTTAACTATTAACTTTATATAAAAATAAAGCAACTATATATAAATTTTTACCATTAAATAAAGGCTGTATTTTTTTTTTATTTCACACAGTATTTCTTGGTCTAATAGAAAAATGACTAATTTGTTATGTATCGAAACTTCATTTAAAAGCTTGTTATTGGTTAGTGGATTTTTTTTAATAAAAAATAAGAAGACTCGAACTCGCAATCTCTTATGAGTATGAAGAGATTATGTCATTTGAGTTATAACTCATTCACTATTGGTCAATAAATTAATAAATACACAAAACAAAACTTAAATTCCAAACACTTATTTAAACGAATTAGTAAACTATCTACTAAACCAACCCAATTTCTCCTTCTATTCTTTTACATAACATAAAATGCGCTCCAATATACGTTCTAACGCACTTTTTCTTTATTATATTTTTCTCCTTAAACTTGTTTATTTAATTTAATTTAATTTAGTTTTTTTCTCTTTCAAATATCGATTAAAAAAATCAGTTTAAATAATATTTATATTATCATTCATTTAATTAAATATTTATATATGAAAATATTAACATTAAACAATTGGCTCAAATATTTTTGTTGATGAGACAATATATCATTCAACTTTTATATAAGTTTTGTTATATTATAAGTGCATTCAAATATTAATAGTTATTTGTTAACTATTTTTCCGCCAAAATGCTCATTTGATTTTCAAATAATGTATATATTATATGTAAATAAAAGATCAAGGCATTTATTTATTTAGGAAAAATTTACTTAAATAATCCAAAAGAAATGTCTGCCATTAAAACGTGGTGTTATTTGGTTGAATCCTCAATGCTATAATCCATGGAAGAGAAAATAAATTAGATTCTAGCTACCAAGCTCATTTATTATACGTGTTGACAAATTTAATTTTTGATAATACCATTAATAGATGGTGAAATATAATAGTCTATTAAGTTATTTATTTAATGAGCTAACTAAAATAATATATTTAGCTTATTTAAAAGATATTGTTCAATTTTTTTTTTTAGTTTTAAATGTTTTCAATTTGATTTTTGAGTTTTATAACTCTAAATTAATTCCGTTCTTTTTATCACTAATTTAGTTAATATAATATTTATATTGCAATTAACTATCAATGTGACACCTTACTGACTAGCTAATATTATTGTATTATTGGAGTTATTGTGTTCAATTTGATCTGAATACACTAAATTGACTTATTTAAATTTGTAATAGAGGAGTGTTAGAGATAGTAAGTTTTGTGATTTATAGTTATTAATTAATTATTAATAGTATTTTTAATGGTGTGAGATTATATCTAATAGTACGAGATTACTCACTTTTTTTTTGCTAGTGAAGTGCTGGACAGATTTAACAAAAAGTGTTGCCCTATAAACTTTCGAGACCTGCTACACATACAAGTCTTTTTGGTATACAAGTTTATACAAGTTAACTCTAACTCAATAAAATTCACTTTTATAATGCAAGAAAGAAGAGGAATAGTTTTGAATTATACAAAATTTATCAATACACATACACCAAAAATTTTTAAACAATACAATATAAATGACTTGTATAAACTTGTATGTGTAAATAACTTGTATGTGAAGAATAATTCTAAACTTTCTCTTTGCAAAAATTATTCCACTGAAAGATCAAATTAAATTTTTTAAGACCAAATTTTTAAAGATTGAAATAAATTTTTATAATGCTGTTAAAAATTTTCAAGAATTGAATGGATGATGGAAGTTCTGATATAGATCAAGATTGTTACAATCTTTTAATGTGAGATTTTTAAGACTAGAAAGATATTTGAAGTTTAAAGACAAATTTTTTTAATATAATGCAATTGAAAAATTCTAAGGATTGAATGGATGATGAAAGCTTTGATGTAGATTGAAAATTGCTACAATCTCTCAATGTTAGGTCTTTAAGATTAGAAAGATACTTGAAGTTCGAAGGCAAACTCTCCAGCATAATGCAGACGAAAATTTTCAAGTATTGAATGGATGGTGAAAGCTAGGAAGAAATTCTTCTAGATCGCTACAATTGCTTATTGTCAGGCTTTCAAGAGTAGAAAAAAACTTAAAACTCGAAGGCAAACTCTCCATCATAATGCAGTTGAAAATTTTCAAGGATTGAATAGATGGTGGAAGTTCTGATATAGATCGAAGATTGCTACAATCTCTCCATGTCAGATCTTTAAGACTAGAAAGATACTTGAAGCTCGAAGGCAAACTCTCCAGCATAATGCAGTTGAAAATTTCCATGTATTGAATGGATGGTGGAAGCTCTGATATACATCGAAGATTGATACAATCTCTCAATGTCAAGTCTTTAAGACTAGAGAGATATTTGAACCTCGATGGCAAACTCTCCAGCATAATGCAGTTGAAAATTTTTAAGGACTGAATGGATGATGGACGCTCTGATATAGATCGAAGATTGCTACAATTTTTCAATGTCAGGTCTTTAAGATTAGAAAGATACTTGAAACTCGAAGACAAACTCTTCAACATAAGACAGTTGGAAACTTTCAATGATTGAATGGATGATAAAAACTCTGATGTAAATCGAAAATTGCTACAATCTCTCCAAGGCAGGACTTTAAGATGTAAAAGATACTTGAAGTTTGAAGACAAACTCTTTGAAATAATGCCGTTGGAAATTTCCAAAGATTGAACGAATGATGGAAGCTCTGATGTAAACGGAAGGTCTGTACAATAATCCAATGACAAGCTTTCAAGATGTGGAAGATAAGTGAAGCTTGAAGACAAACCCTCTGGCATAATGTAGCCATCAATATCCAAGGATTGAATGGATGTTGGAAACTCCATTATAGGCTGTAAATTTCTAGGCAATGACAGGTGTTCCATATACACATGATGATTGATCTTCGATGGCAAACTTTCCCGCCACATGCGCATTCTGCGGCAAGTACGCACGTCTGGAATGAATGGTGGAAGCTTTATTTTATGCCAAAAACTTCTACCACCACGCACTGACAGGCTTTTAAGATGCGGAGGAAGATGCATGATGCTCAAAAGCAAAGGCGAAGGCAAACTCCCTGGAGATACTTCTAGAGACAATTTTACACAATTCGTTAACTGAGGACCAACAGGAAGTTGCATAAACTGAGAATTATTACTTATGCACCATAAATAACTCCATTGGAGGCTCGATCCACCAAGAACCAAGATAGACATTTGTTCGGAATACCGTAGCCCATCAAACAGGACTAGAAGCTTCGGTTTCCCAATATGTTTATTCTCTCTGCAATTAGAAAGCCTGTAATAGTTTGTAGATCTCAGAAAAGATAACTCATCTTTACGGGTAGTCTCAAGTTGCAGATCATCAATATCTGAGTAATCATGAGAAATGAAGCACCCCGTGGAGGAGTTCAATAGTTCCATTCTAGTCTCTGCATAACATTGTAGAGCTTTAGCATCTGAGCATTCAAGATTCTTGAAGAGCTCCACGGAGGAGTTCAATGCTTCCGTTCTGTTAAGGGTTGAATTTATTGATCTTATTTCCTTTGTTGAGAAGGACAAGCCCTTTGAAACTGAGGAACCTTCCATGAAAAGATGGTGAGTGGATTTCACGTGAAACTCACTTCCAAGGCTGATCAACTCTTTCACTGCAGATCCAATGTTGGGATTCCGCTGTGGCATTGATCTACTTAGATCATTTGTTGCTAAAACCAGAACTCCATCATTTTCATTGTAATTTGCCAATTTATGAACACCCCCCAACTTAGACAACTTCGACAGCATCAGAGGCTGAGTGGATATACCCTTTGTATCCTTTACCAAATCCTATGAAAAATAAAAAACCAAAGCAACACAATCAGAGTGGCTTTCAATTAGATGATTAAAATTTAAATGCCTTTAAGTGAAATTGATAATTAAGAGCCACAATTCAATCATGTCAATTTATTTAACAATTTTTATCTATCAAACAATTTTACATCAAATTTATTGTACTGAATTTCCACCTTGAAACAATAAGAGAGAAAGGATTGGAAACTGACTTTTAGTCAAACCAATTAACTTTAGTGTTTAGGTATATAATTTAAAATCATTTTAAAAATATTAATTGATGGTAGTTGAAAAAAATTAATTAAGAATAATTCAAAACAATGTATTCTTATCACCTGCATTATCGGCAAACCAGGCATAGGATGCTCCACATGCATCGGCATGTTTAATTTAGGCATTCCCAAAATATGCATCTCTATAATAGTGTCAAGAATTTTTATGCCATCTACTTGAGTTCCCTGAAATTTATATCATATTGTTGGGTAACAGAGTTATATAAGTAGTAAATTTAACAACAATAGAGATAAGAAAAGTGGAACTGGCATACAATTAATATTATACGTAGAAAAACCCTTGTGATAAGGGAAAAAATAACGGACAAGAAAAAGAATTTTCAGTAATGTGCGAAAGCACTATAACCTCTCTAGTGATTAGGAGAGAACAATAACATTTTTTCTTATACTAAGAGAATACAAATTTTGAGAACAATAGCACTAAAAATCTCCTACTTATATATATATTAGTTGATGAAGAGTGATTACTATTTACTAATAGAACCAGTTTGATAAAATTTTTATTTTTGGAAAGTAGTTTATTATTTAACTTAGCTTTTAAAAGTTGTAGTATATATATTTAGTAATAAAATTATAAATAACTTTTAATAAATACAAAAAATAATAATTATATTTAGTAAAATAAATTTGAAAATTAGAAAGGATTATATTAGATATAAATATAAGAGCAAATCTGAATATTTATTAATATACGAAATTATATTAGATATTTGAATTTTAATAAGTATAAATTAACTTTAAAAAATATCTCTTTAAATATTTTCAAAAAATCTTTAACCTTTAAAAAATAAAAACCACAAACATAAATTAACACAATTTTTTTATTTACCAAACAATAAAAGAAAGATTTGTGAAAAGGACCTTTTTAAAATATTTTACCAAAAACAACTAACACTAGCACTTTAATTTTGTGCCACTAAGTGTGGCTTTAGTTGCTCACACGTATGATTCATGTTAGAGATATAACCATTAATGTTGCCTTCTCCTATCAGCTTAAGCTTTTGGGATGAGTGGTTTCATGACATGGTATCAGAGCTCTATGTCCGAAAGGTCAAGAGTTCGATCCTTGGAGAACCCCAAAAAGTGAAAAAGAATAAAAAATCAAGCAAACCCAAAAGAGATATAACCAACCTGAAATATATATCAGGCTTATTTGTTAGATCTGAATTCGATCCTAGATCCGATGAAATCTATACACTTATTTGACATGGTAAAATTCACTATAAAAAATATAATAAGAACCAACTCTTCTCTAAAATAAAAGTATAACCATAATCAATACTAATATTGTCTAATAACACCAAATATTTAAATCAATACAAATAACACAAGATTATGCATTAGTCTAAAATTTTATGCATTTTAAACATAAAACATTAACTTATAGTTTTATATATAATGACTAATAACACAAAATATTAAAGTTTACGATACTTAAACTTCACATAATAATAGCCATCATCCATCACTAATAACACAAAATATTAATTGTGTATGATGACCGAGTCACTGGGTCAATTTCGGGTGGCCCGAGTTATGACTCGGACCCGACCCGAAATAATGACCGAATCTATTTTTGAGACCCATACCTAATTCTAAATCCGATAAAATTATACCAAATTAACTCCTAAAATATTCGAAATCGGGCAGAGTCTTTGAGCCGGATCGAACCATACAGACCCTATATGAATGTTTGAAATTATGAATGAATCGAATGGATCAAAATTAATTTTGAGTGTTAAAATTGAGGGACTACTTAAAAGAGAAAATAAACTAAGCTTCAACTTGCATATTACAAGTTAATTAATCTTATTTTTATATTATCTCTTCATTTTGCTCTACTAATAGGACTAAGCTTAACTATGCTAGTATACTATATATAATTTGTAAACAGAAAAATTTAGCCACCAATAATTTTATTAAATTTTGGCATGTATGTAATTAGTAAAAAAAGAGTGAATAATCCTATATTATTGGATAAAATCTCATACCATTAAAAACATCATTAATGATTATTTGATAACTACAAATCACAAAAGTTACTACTCTCTAGCAAGACACTCTACTATATAAATTGAAGTGGTATAAAGAAAAAAAATAAATTCTTTTTATAGTTATTTTTTATTATTTTATTATTATTCAAAATATGGATCCTATCTTTTTTAATTTCTCTTTCATCCTTTAAAAAAAATATCTGTAAACTCACATCTTTACCATATAATTCAGCCTCCCCAGCACTCCTCTTTCTAAACAAGACACGTCTAAAGTAAGATGACTTTTAATTTGATTTCTCTTTACCTTGATAGTTTCAACGACATCATCGATATCCTCATTATCACATGATTGATTCAAGCTTCCAGATTCTTCCAATAACTCTTCTGTCAAGTCATCCATTTTTATTCTTTTGTAAAGCACACTGAGAAAATCCTTTAGCAGAGGAAAAAAAAAATAAAGATAAGAAAATCCAATATTTCAATGCAATGGAAAAACAATATCTTGATCAACATAGTAAAATCAAATCAAGATTTTTAATTACCTGTGGTATAAAATATCTAATTTGCATAGGAACCTCAATAGGCAATGGAGAGTAAACCTTGATTAATCTTAGATTAGGCATCTTTTTAAGGCTGTCAACATTCAAGGCTACCTCTCCGATTTGAGATAAATCTAACAGTATGCCTTCCACTGAATCACTTCCCTAATCAAAATTAGAATAACAATAAGACAACTTTATCAAATATAATATTTCTTACAAAAATCTTACATATACATAAAAAATTACCTATATATATATTGTTTCACACATTTTCAATATATATTTGATATTCTAACATTATTATTTACTAATAATTATTTGGTAACTGATTTCTTATATATATTTAACATTTAACATTATGGTAAATTTTATCTTACCTTGTTATTCTTCAATATGTCATACACTTCCTCTGGATCATTCACTCGGCTTCGTCGTCCGGGAGTAGCAGATTCTTGACGAACTATTTCCCAACCCATTCTTTGCAATAAATCATGCATTTGTATTTTATTGTCCTTTGAAATGGTTATAAGAGCTTTCTCTTGGAGAGAGGCTATTCCACTAGGTCCATGAAAGTTCCAAGCATCCAGCTGGCTTATGACATAATCTTTATCTTCTCCTTTGAAAAAGAATGCAATATCTAGAAAAACCTTTTTCTCTATGTCATGTAATTCATCATAACTAAACCTCAACACACTTTGAATTTCCCCATCAGGATCAGGATACTTCTTGAATCTTTCTAGGGCACATTTCCATATGTCACTACTTTTAGAATGGAAATATGAACCAAAAACTTTTAAAGCTAATGGGACACCCTTGGCAATAGCAACTGCCTCTCTAGATAGCTCTTTGAATCCCCTTTTGGGTTGGCTTTCATTGAAGGCATTTAAACAGAAGAGTTCAAGGGATTCTTCAGACTTCAGCTCCTTGACATGGTGTATTTCATGAAATACTCCTGCAGTAAACACTTGCTGATTTCTGCTAGTTACAATCACTCTACTCCCTGGCCCCAAGTCAATTGGTTCGAGGAAATCTCTTAGAAGCTTTGGAGTATTCACATTATCTAGCACAAGGATAACCTTCTTCTTACTTAGCCTCCTCATGGTGGAGGAATTTGCCCTGCTTGCACCAGTTATATGATGATTTTCTTCCCCTAATAGCTTAGAAACAACTTCGTCTCTTAAATAATTTAACTGATTATTTTTCAGTTCATCTCTTATATTCTCCAAGAAGTAGCAGCCCTCATATTGGTGAGAAAATTTGTCAAACACAAGTTGAGCAATGGTTGTCTTACCTATGCCACCCATGCCCCAAAACCCAATCTTTAGAACTTGTTCTGAATTATTTGTCATTAAGGAGTTAATCCATCCAATATTTTTATCAATTCCAACAAGGCCATTTGATTTAGCTGGGTCATCTGATTCACTTGAGGAAAACTTTCTCAGTTTGCTACAAATGTCTTCTACAATTTCATCAACAACATCGGATTCATCCCTAGCAAACAAACCAAACAGAGAGAATTTGAGAGAATATTCTTGATTAATATAGAGAATGATGAGTTATTATAGAGTTTTGGTTTATATAGATAGCTCTGTGACTTGAGCAATGAGCTGTACTTCTAACTAACTCTGATATCTCTACTGCCAGCCTGGCATAACTGATTCTCAACAGATTCTAATTAACCATCATCTGGTGACTTTCAGACAGAAGATATTAAAAAGCAAAGAAAGGAGAGTTTAATTTGATGCAATATTTATACTAAATCATCTTCGCTATATATTTTATTCATTCTGCTTCAAGTTTCAACATATTTGTCATTTTTTTTCTATGCACAAGAAAAATCTTTTTTTTTTTTTCAGATATATTGAAACCATTTGCAAAGATGTGCTTTTACTCAGTGACTATCCTAGTAACCTCTCCTACACATTAAATATTAGAGGAGAAAGGATAAATTTATTGGAACCAATTTTTAACTATCAGATATTTCAATAATCATTTTAAACTAAACTGTTCACTATTAATACCATAAAAAATACAGAAAATAAATCATTTGACTAACAACAAATAGTAACAAGTATGAAAATGAAAATAAAACAAAAGAGGAGGAGGCTTACAACTCAGAGTCCATCGGATAATGAAATCCTGAAAATTCAGCAGCTTTAGTTAGAGCATATCTCCATTTTTGTACCTTGACCTTGTCTTCCCTAGCTTCATGTTTAACAAAAGCAGCAGCATAATCTCCTCTCTGGTGCCGCACCTCTGATGGATCTAGTTTATAGAAGACAGGTACCACAGCAATTTGTTCATTTTTTTCAGCACACTCTATTATCTTTTCGAGCTCAGCCAAACACCATTTCGAAGAAGCATAGTCTTTTGAGAATATAACTAACAAAATTAGCGACTCTTCAATTGCCGTGAGTAGTGATAATATTTTATCTCCCTTCTTAAGTTTAGCATCATCTACATAGAAATCAATCTTCTCACGGTGCAGATCTTTCTTCAGATGGCTAAGCAGACCACGCCGGACATCGGTGCCTCTAAAGCTGATGAACACATCATGCTTATATTTCATTTCAGCAACGTTTCAAGGCCAGGAACGAAGCCGTTCCACGCAACCAATAGAATCAGGAAATTTAAATAGTAAGGTTTGAATTGTAAATATTACGCTCCCAACAATCTGCAAAAGTAAACTAACAATTAGAAAGTCGAATATAGAAATTAGAAAGGAAAAATCACATAAATTATTTGATACCAGTGTGGCCAATAACAACTTGAAGCTATTGAAATGTGGAAGCTGATGAGGTTCTACAACTGCATAAGATTAAGATCTCAAGCTTCCTTCATGAAAATATAGGTCTGTGAATCTATGCTTCAGGATCAATAATGACTTTATTTATAATTAAAAGAAGATGACACTACCCTTATTATTATTATTGCATGAGATTTATTATTTTAATATTTAATTTTGATTTATTTTAAATTTTATATAAAATATTAAAATCTAATTAGTTTTTATATCAAAATATTTTTTTTAAATAAAATTAATCTCATTTCATTAATCATCTCCAATATAAAATAAAATAAATAATAAAAAATCACATTTTATCCTATAAAATAAAATTCAATGTTACAGTTGCGAGGAAGTTGCATTGTAGTTTCGTATTTCTATCACGCGTAGGGATGGATGACATATACATAATGAACCAAGAAGCTTCTTTTTCTTTTTCCCCATAGAAGACTCAAGTCAATTTGTGACCCCATAAAAGGAGAAGAAGCAGGAAATTACATTGCATAGATAGGTTTTAACTTTGAAGAAGTTAAGAAGACTAAATTAATATTATTTCTTCCCCCCCTTTTTTTTCTTTTTTCAAAAGAAGCAGTGTATTTTTTTCGTTTAATTTTGCTTTCGATGTTTACTGCATTTTTTTTTTAAATTTTGTACCATATCCAACTTTGAGAAAAATGCTTATCTTTTCCCTCTTTATAGCTCAACAACAGTAGTGGAGTGAAAAATATTGGTAAAGTTGGACAAAACACCCGGAGGAATCTACTTAAGTCCTAATAAATTCTTGTATGCTGTAAATTTTAGAATTAACTATCAAAATAATATTTGAAAAATTTTGATGCTGCCAAAAATAATTTTGAAAGACACAAATAATAAAATAACCAATAAAAGATTATTAAATTTTACAAAAATAACTAACTATCAATTATTGTCTACCAAAATCTTTGGGGTATTAATTTGATAGTTTATTCTTAAAGATTATCAATTAAATGTTAAATTTCAACATCTTACTTTTATATATATAATTTTTCATCAAATTTAGAATTATTTTGATATGGCAGTATAAAATTTTACATTTTTATGTATATTAAAGTTTTAAAAAAAATATGACTATTAGAATACGTATCTATATATTGATTTTTGAATTTTATGAAATTTAGTAAGTTTAATTTGTATGATGATGGTTTATCAGTAGCTAAGAGAAATGGGTTAAATTTTAGCCATTTTCACTTAATAACATTTGTTGTCCTTTTAGAAAACTTGAGAAGATATTTCTTGTTTTTGTCTCGTGTCTAGTCAAGAGACCTTTTTTTTGTCTCGTAACTAGCCAAGAGATATTTTTCAGTTTTGTCTCCTATACAGCAGAAACAGAGATGGAGTAGAAGAGAGAGAAAACACACCAAAATGTATCTTGGTTCAGCTGCTAAGTGCAATGCAGCCTACATCCAATCTCCATCACAACAATGATAGAATTTCACTATAATCATCATGATTACATACACCAATTCTCCCTAGGAACTATCCTTCCTATCTGAGACAAGTCCAGAATCTAACCTCAATCCTGAACTTGACTTGGCCACCTACCAAGTTTTCAACTGCAAAGTGCTAACCCAACTTACAAGGAGATTCTCACAGAATCATGAAACACAACACAGATGTACAAAGGACCTAAGATATCTATGACTTTTCTTTTAATTTTGTGCACTCTGTCTTTTTCCGCTCTATGGCTTTTTCTTACAAACCTCACTGTTTACTTTTTTTCATGAGACTCAAGACAGACAAAATTAAACAGAAAATTACAAAATGAAGAACATTGAAGGAAAAGAACTACTGTTAGCTGGGGTAGCTATAGGAACACTGTGCTTTCACTCTTTTTCTTACTTTAAGCCCTGGATGTTCTCCCTTATTTATAGAAGGAGAAGCCTCCAAGGTTGAAACTCTTGAACCGAGCTAAACTTCTTCTTCTTCTTCATGTAAAAACCGGTTCGGCAAGAGAGAGAAGAAAGATAACCGAATGTAAAATCCAACATGCAATTACCTCTGTGTCTTCCCTTCACACCAAACTTCATCAATCCAGGTCTTCCATCTTGACTTGCACTTCGAGAAAGATTCCTAGCCCTTGATGCGTTCTTGATGATGATAACTCTATTTGCTCAAACTTCTGCCTCTTCCATCACGTAGTTATAGTAGCTACCTCCTGTGGTGGTTGATCAAAAGTTGAGACGAACCATCCTTCCAAAGATCTTCTTTCTCTAACCGAATGGATCTTCTTCCATTTTTTGTTATGGAAGGCTTGAGACTTCCTCACCACTTCTTACCATAAGTGGTAAAGATCTTAACCACTCCATACTTCAGATTTTCTTTTTTTTGATACCATCAGCATAATGGCTTTGCTACTAGCTTCTTCTTCTTTCTGATGGTAACTTGCATTAGCTTCCATATTTTATGTGAAGTGACCAAAAGAGAAGAGAGAGTAGAGAGAGAAGAGAGAGAAAAACAAAATTATGGGAGTAATGAGTATTATAAAATAAAATCAATTAAGATCAATTCCCCATGCTTTCTTTCTAATAGCGTGTAAGCTACACTTAATGCCATCAAATTACTTTGCATTTTCTCTTTTATGTTTTCAATTTTTGCATTAACTTCTCTTAATAAAAATTTGAATTCCATTAAAAGATGAAAGTGGAATCCGTTGAAAGCATGCAACATTGACTTTCTCTCTTTTTTTTTCAATTCGGACCAACTCTTTTGGTCTTGTAGCAAATAATAATTTTGGGTTTGTTTAAATAAATCTGGCCCAATAATCATAGCAATAATTCAGCCATAACAATCAAGACATTTTTTTAAACCAAGGCTGAATTTTAATTTCACATAGGGCTTACTATTTTAGCCCAAAATAAAATTTGCAAATAACAAAATTATTAATTAGCAAATATGAATTAAGGATCAATTTAATAATTTTGTAATTAATTGTTTTAATAATATTTGATCATCATCAATCTAATTTAGAGTATTCCAAACTCATCATCTACTTAATATACTAAAACTGGGTTTTCCCCCAACTACTAAAGGTGACGTGTCGATCTCTCATGCCTCCATTTTCCCTCCAAAATGAATAAAATTTTTTTTCTATTCTAAATTATTTTATTGTAATTATATTGTAATTAATACTAAATGAATAATATATAATTATACTAATTTAGCAACATATCTTCATTATAATTATATCAAATCAATATTTAATGCACTATTAAACTACTTATCAATTATCAATTAAAAATACTTTTAATAATTTTAATGATAATAATAATAATATCAATAATAGTAATAATAATAATAATAATAATAATAATAATAAATCTTTGTTACCCGATTCACGTATATCAAATAATTTTTCTAAATTATTTTATAAAAAAATATCTTTAATATAATTATATTGTAATTAATATTTAATGAATAATATATAATTATACAAATTTAGAAACATATCTTCATTATAATGGTATCAAATCAAAATTTAATGCATTATTAAAAAATTACCTTAATAATAGATAATTTACATATTTATTTTTGTTTTACTAAAGTCTATATATAGTGTTTTCCTGTGGTACATGAATCTAAATTTGAGAGTCAATTCATAATTTTATATTTAGTGTTTTTTTTTTACTACTTCATAGAATAAGAATGTATTCTTCATTTTTTATTGAAGTTGATCCTTTTAAGTATAATTTATAATTTTTTATAATATCATATACTCATTCTATTATATTATTCTTTTGATAATTTTTTATTTGTTGTTACTCTAAGTTATTCTTATCGTCTAATGTTCCAGTTCGATTTTTTTTGCCACAATCATTTACAATGCATCACATCCATAAAATACCTCATCGAGTTGTCTTCACTGATTCGGGTTCCAACTACATGGATGTAAGCGTTCAAAGAAGAGCCAATAGTCTCTACTTTACCGAAGGATGGTTGGATCTATTCACCTATTATGACCAACCCAATGGAATGTGGTTAAAGTTAGATTTCTTAGGAGGAGCTCGATTTTTGATTGAGGAATTGCATCCGCGGAACTTTATAGGGCAAGTTCAAGTTCCATCCCCTCCATGCTTTTTACGTCTGCCCGAAAATCTTCGAAGTGGAGTACATAATGAAATTGAATTCCCTCATTTTCAGTTCAGTTTTGCTAAATTCGTGACAAATGCAGATATGCAATTTCAATGATTGGTAATATATTTAAATTTTCTTAGTTTAAACTGTTAATTATTAGAATAACTTTTTAACATATTTTAATTTTTTCAGAAATTATTAGCTTTCTTTTGCATGCATGCAATGCCATTGAGGGGAATAAGAGTTAGTTTGGTTTCTCGGTGTGATAATTCTATATCTTGCCACATTACATGGATAGCGGATGATGAAGCTTATCTAACAAGAAGATGGTCTGATTTTGCACGAATTCTAAATATTGAAACTTACGATGTTATTTCAGTTGGTTGTCGTTATAAGAATGATTCTATACTATACGTGACTAAGGACTAGAATAGGTTCAATATTGTTTAGGTAATTTGGTTTTACTATTAGTATTTGATTAAATTATAATTATAGAATTTTAAATTATTGCCTCAATTTATATATTAAGATTATTTTTGTGAATTTTGCTATTTTTAAATAATTTAATAAAATGAAGTAGTGTCAGATATTATTAAGTTTATTTTTATTCTTTATTTCTTTATTTGTATTTTCATTATATTTGACAAAAAATTAACTTATACATATATTAAATCGTTGACCTAAAGATAATTTATTTGCCAATAAAAACAGATTTTATTTATAATTGGAATAAAATTTATTTGCCAATAATCGGTGGATAAAATTGAAATTACACCCGTGTCATATAATTATAATTAATTAATTGGTATAAAATGAAATTATACATGTGTCATCGGTAATAATCTAAATAATTATATCTTAACAAAATATAATTTGAAATAATTTATAAACAATTATCTTAGCAAAAATAATTATTTAATAATTGATTTAAAAATCAATGCAAAAAATAATTATTAATAATAGTATTATTAACTGGGTAAATAATATAATTTCAAATTATTACTTGAAATATAAATAATATATGAAAATTTATTGAGTAAATCAATGATTTTGTACATTAATAATTTGACAATTATTACTCAATTAACCAGTTAATTGAATTAGTAATAACAATTTCCAATTTCAAATTTTGTATATTAAGTAGTTATTAAGAACTGGGTAATAACGATTTACACGGAAAAATCATTGATAAATTTAATTAACCATATAGAAGATAATATACTAACAGTTTTAGTATATTATTTATGGCAAGCGAAATTATTTCTTCAGATTTTCTATTAAAATTGAAATTAGTAATAGTTTAAAATAAGGTTTATTAATAAAATTACTAATAATCACATTTTTATGCACAAGATATATATTTTCTATATATTATTTAAAAAATATAATGAAACATGAATAATAAATGAGTATGTTATTTTTTCGACTAGCTAATTAATGCAAAATCGAGTATCCTTTTTTATTCGATTGAGGTCATATTCTGTTTGGTGAAAGTTTCAATCACCTTAATTAAATCATGTGTTTGTGCCTTAACTTATACAGGTAGTAATATGTTACATATTATTTGGTATATCTAAGTAGTTATTTCCCATAGCAGAGATGTAAAAAATCCTATTAAGGTTTATTGCCAAATAATTAGTGGATGAATAATAGTAGATTATATTATTTTGGGAAAGTATTTTCATTATAATTATATCAAATCAATATTTAATTATGATAAAATATGTTAATTATAATTATATTATAGAATTATAATAATTACGATATTTATGTTATATATTTTAATCATTTATGTACGTAAATAATTAGAAATCAAAATATAACTTATAATTACTCGTGCCATGCAAGATTAAATAAGATATATAATAACATAGATAATTTGTTACTTATGCTGATTAAATACAATAAATATATATTAATTTAGTTAAAAAAAATTACTGTCTTCTATGTTTTTCTATTTTTTTTAATTCGTTAAATCCAATCAATTATAATAAATTAATTATATCAACTAATTAATTCAATTAATTATTTTTTAATTTATTTTTTGAATTCAATAAATCAAATAAAATTAATTATACTAATTATTTGTATTGACTAATTGATTTGATTAATTCTTAAAAATATTTTTATTTAATTTATTTAATTTATTTAAATATAACTAATTAATTATTTAATTTTATTAGGATAAATATCAAATTCTATTTCTAATATAAAAATACAAAATTTTATTCATTCCATTTTTATTTTACCACTATAAAAGACCATATATGCTAGAAGAAAATATCATTCATTTACCAATTACTCTTTTATTGGGTAGCTTTTACAACAATTATTTTTCTTCCTATGAGGCGCCGTCACAAGAAGGCAACCATCATGAACACAAATCAGCATACACTCTTCAACTCCCGTGCTCATCATTTAGAGCAATATATGATATGTTATCCATTAAGCATTTATAGACCATGGTGTTATCATATTTGCATAAATAAATAAAAAATTCATAATTAAGCTTAAGTCATTTATCTATTTGTGTGGTATATTGTAGTGTGAAATTACTTTTTGTTTGTGTTGTGCAATGATATTATGGTTTAATTTAAGCTTTTATTTTAGAATTGTGTTATGATTTTATCTCATCCTTTTTTCTTAGATATTAAGTTGATGTATTTTTATTTATTATTATTGAAGCAGATGTGATATAAAATTTGTAAAAAAAAAAACTTACATTCAATTTATTTTATTGTAGTCTTCTATTCTTCTATTTTTTATTCTTTTATTCATTTTATTTTCTTTTTAAATATCATATAATTTATTATAATTTATACCAATTAATTAATTATAATTCATTATATCAGTTAGTTTAATTCATTAATTTATAATATATATGATCAAATAGATCATTTGTTACTTATACATTTATTTTTCTAAAATCTAAATCTGAATAATTATATTTTCAATTTTTTATGAACAAAATATTATTAATAATGAATAATAATTAACCATTCATACTTTTAATTAAAGTGTTTGGATGATTTTTATATTTATTAATATTAATTATTGATTATTTTTTCATAAATAAATTATATTATAATTTTATGTTAGTTCATAATTGATTAATGATTAATGTTTATAAAGCTATGTTACTCTAAATTTTATATTTTATAAATATTTTATTTAAATATATTTTTTAAACATAAAAATGTATTATTTTTAATAATATCATAATTTTATATTTTTTAATTATTCTAAATGAATATTTTATCAAATACTAATTAAAGCTATTCTTCCATTTGCTTTTACTAATATATTTTTTAACTATTATATAAAATTAAAATCGTATTAATAAATTTAATATTAAAGTTAATTTGGCTTTTTATTATTTAGGGTGTTTTTCACTCAATAATTTTATACTCTTTACTTTTTTTTAGTTTCATTTTAATTTTAATTTAGTACTCAAAGGTAGTGAAATTCTATTAATACTGAAATAAAGTTACAAAAGGGTCCATAGGGTAGAATAAGTAAAATAATGTGATACCACATTGCAACATTTAAATGAAACAACTTAGGATCTAAAATGTTTATCTTTCTCTTTCTCACCGTCTATTATATTATCTATCCTATCATATAAAAATCGAATTTTTACCTTTAATGATAGAATCAACGTAGCATGCTTTTGTATTATTTTGTTTAACTCATTAAAGTCAATTCATTATGATGAATTAATTATATCAACTAATTGATTTGAATAGATATTTAAGTATCACATAATTTAAAATTATGTATATTAATTATTTGATTTAATTTTTATGATATATAAATTTAAGGAATAAATTAAAATAAGATAATTTATTAATTATTTAAATTGAATACAACAAATATAAATTAATTTAGTTAAAAATTTACTATTTTCTAATCTTCTATACATAATAGTTATTAACTACATCTAATAGAATGACTGAGAAGTGAGAACTACGAGAAGTTAAACCCAGGTTCAAAATGCTAAAACAAAGAAAAGAAAATAGTGAATATATGATTAGAGAAAAATGTATAATAATGACAAAATATACTAAAACTGGATTTTTTCTCCAACTAATAAAAGTGAGGTGTTAATTCCTCATAAATTTATTTTTTCTCTAAAATAAAATCACTATTTTTTTTCTAAATTTATTTTAAAAAAATATATTTATTATAATTATATTACAATTAACATTTAATGAATAATGTATGATTATACTAATTTAGAGAAATATTTTTATTATAATTATATAAAATCAATATTTAATACATTATCAACTAATAAAAATGAGTTGTCAATTCCTTATGAATTCATTTTCCCTCCAAAATGAAAGTACTATTCTCTCTTCTAAATTTATTTTAGAAAAATGTCTTTATTATAATTATATTACAATATTACAATTAGCATTTAATGAATAATGCATAATTATAATAATTTAAAAAAATAAAATAAAGTCTAGTAATTTATCTTCCGACTGCACACGTGTATAGAATAACTTTTAAGAAGGAGTCATGTATAGTAAATACGGTCGATGATTGTAAAACTGTATACTAACATTGATATAATATTATTTTAGGTATATATGTTGCAGGCATCAAAGAAAAATGTTGAGTTATTTTTTAGTAGATTTAAATTATTCATTGTTTATTAGAGAATTTTGTGCATTAGAATTTTCTAATAATTTATTATTTATTTTGAGCTAATTTTGATATATTTTTATTTGACAGTAAAACAACATATAAAAATTTGTTGGTGGGTCTAAGTATTATTAAGTTATTTATGGTCACATTAAGTATATATGTTTGATTTATTGAAGAAAGTAGATTACTAAAACTAATTAATAACTATTTAGAGTTAATATATTTAACACTAACTTAATAAAAAACAAATAATACATAACATGTTATATTTTTATTAATCAAATTATTATAATTTAAATTAATCTTAACAAAATAATTTAAAATTATAATTTTAATCTTATCACGTGCATGGCATGGGTTAATACACTTGGAAATTACTGCACGATGAATGTGGTATATAGAGAAGTTTTTGAGAGCCTATAATAAAAAGGTAATAACAAAATGTCTTACTAAATCTATTTATTTATTAAAATTTATTACTATCACTTAAAATAATTTAAAAATTCTAGAAACTAATAGATGAATTCTTATTGTACATTAATAGTTTGAGAATATTAAAATTATCATAAAAATTCGTATAATTTTATTCTCTTGACAACAATTTTATAATTACGTTAATCATATAATTTTATATACAAACATTGATACAATGTTATTTCATGTATATATTTTGCAGGTATCAAAGGATAGCATTGAATTGTTATTCAGTAGGTTTAAATTATTTATTGTTTATTACAAAACTTTCTACATTAGGATTCTCTATCAATTTGTTCTTCATTTTGAGCTGATTTTAATATTTTTTTTATTTCACAGTATACCAATATATAAAATTTTGTTGGTAGATTTAAGTACTACTAGATTATTTATGGTCATATTGAGTATATATACCTGATTTATTGAAAAAAGTAGATTAAATAACTATTTTATAGTTAATACAATTAACACTATATTAAGAAAAGAAAAATAACGCATACAAGTTATTTTTTTATTAATTAAATTATTATAATTAAAATAAAATTTAACATAACAACTTAAAATTATAATTTCAATCTTATTACGTGCATGACACGGGTGATTAAACTTGTATGATATATAACTTAATTCAATAATTGTTAGATTAATAAAATTTATTGCAAATAAAAAAAGAAAAAATTTAAGGAACGACAACTTTATTAAATTTTGGCCAATATGTAACTAATAAAAAAAGGTGAGTTATTGAATAAAATTTCACACCAATATCACATCATTAAAACTATTATTAATAACTATTTAATTACTACAAATCATAAAAATTACTAAAATTAATGACTCTAGCATTCCTCGTAAAATAAATATTCAACGTTGTAACTTTTAACTAAAAAAGACATATATCAGGTGTAAATAAATATCTGATGTATATATAATTATATAGTTTAGATGCTTCAATCGACTCTCTCAGCCTCTCTTCTATCCATCATTATTGTGCCAGATTGAACTACTTTTCACCCATTTCTTGTATTGCATTAAATCACCCATTAGCATTCTATATATTGTGGTTTGAAATTTCCGCGAACGTGTGCCCAGCTGAGCATGCAAGTTGCCTAATGATTAATGAACTTAACATTTTATTTCTCGAGTTAATACTCAAAATAGCCCTTAAATTCACTGAAGGGTATTTATAAATTTAATTAATTAATATTTTAATATTATTATTAATATTAATAAATGGTTATTAACCGTTTAGTATCATTTAGTTGAAAAGATACAATTTTTTTAAAAATTATGTATGTTTAAAATATTGTATTTATTGGTTAAAGAGACACAACTCTTTAAAAGTTGTATATATTTAAAACATTGTATTTATTGGCAATAGAAAAGATACAACTATTTATATACGTAATTAATCATAATTGCTACGTGCAATATGTATAAATAAGTCATTGTTCACCATTTCATAAAAACAAATACTAAATGTACATTTTAATCAACTATTAAGAGAGTTGAGAATTTTTTACTATTGCTAATTAAGAAATTTTTAGGTTTCATTGTATTCGAAGAGAGTATTGTCATCAATCCTATAGCAACTAAGTGTGGGGACAAATATCTCTCTAAAGAAAACGATATAATCGTGCCTTGAAATCACTACACAAATATAAGATTTTGTCATCTTACCATCTTCATATACCCAACAATTTTAGAGAGATATTTCTTGAAGATGGCACAAGATTAAAACACTACGTTCAAGGTTATGAATCAAGAGTTTGTCAAATTAGATCGCTTTGATGGAACGAACTTCAACCGTTGAAAAGACAAAATGATGTTTCTTCTTTCAGTTCTCAATCTTGCATATGTGATTAAATCAAAGATGACTACACCAATTGTCAATGCTGCTGAAAATTTCACACTGGAAGAGGAAGAAAAGATTGTTCATTTGAAGAAGAAACGTGATGCATATACTATTGCATGTCAAGGTCATATGTTAATTCAATCACCATTGGAGATTTGGAAATCTTTGGAAGAAAAGTACAATACTAAATGACAAGGAACAGATAAGTTTATTATGATGAAATATTTTGAATTTATTATAAATGATACTATGACTGTCATGGATCAAAATTTATGAATTACAAATCCTTATAAGTAGACTTCGTGATCTACAAGTGTTGATCCCTGAATCACTACAAGATGAAGAATATTTTTTTAATGAATTTGATAACTTTTGTGAATTACATTGTAACAACCACCCATTCTAGAAACAAAAATTAAATTCGAAATTCGAAAGTCAGTTGGGAGTTGGGCTTAGAATTTTGAATTTATGGATAGGAATCTAGTAACCGCCTTCCGTTTGAATTTAAAATTATCCCAACCACCCTATCACCAAATGTATATAAATAGGGGTGCACCTATAGGTAGAAAATCACTTCTCTCAAGCACTAATCCTCTCCCTTCTCTCTCTACAAAAATATATTCTGTGTGCAAACACTGTGACCATAGACCCTTTTAGGTCATCCTTTCGAAAAACTGTGACCATAGACTCTTTTTTGTCACTGTAAAAAACTGTGACCATAGACCCCTTTAGATCACTCCTAAAACCGTGACCATACACCCTTTTAGGCCACCCACAAAAACCGTGACCATAGACCACTTTAGGTCACCCCCCAAAACCGTGGCCATAGACCCCTTTAGGTCACCCTTTTTTGAAAAATCGTGACCATAGACCCTTTTTTGTCACCGTAAAAAACCGTGACCATAGACCCCTTTAGGTCACCCCTAAAACCGTGGCCATAGACCCTTTTAGGCCACCCCCCAAAACCGTGACCATAGACCACTTTAGGTCACCTCCCAAAACCGTGACCATAGGTACTCTATGGTCACCCTTTTTGTAAAAACTGTGACCATAGTCCCTTTTTGGTCACTGTAAAAAACCGTGACCATAGACCCCTTTAGGTCACCCCCCAAAATCGTGACCATAGACCCTTTTAGGCCACCTTTTTTTAGAAAACCGTGACCATAGGTACCCTATAGTCACCCTTTTTGTAAAAACCGTGACCATAGTTTTCTTTTTTTGGTCACGGTAAAAAACCGTGACCATAGGGGGTCTATGGTCACGGTTTTTTGCCGTGGTCAAATCTGTGTCCCAAGAGAAGGCGATCTTCAAAACAAGATTGCGGAAGAAGCCCATAAAGGAGACTTTACCATTCACCCAGGCATGACAAAGATATACCATGATTTGAAGAAGATGTTCTGGTGGCCAGGGATGAAAAAGGATTTGGCTACAGTCGTGAATAAATGTCTGGTTTGTCAGAAGGTAAAAATCGAGCATCAAAAACCATCGGGGGTATTGCAACCTCTTGGCATCCCAAAATGGAAGTGGGAAAACATATCGATAGGTTTTGTCACGGGACTACCTCGTACTCAAGCAGGACGTGACGCCATATGGGTCATTGTGGACCGGCTTACCAAGACTGCCCATTTTCTACCAATCAAGGCGACCGACTCGTTAGAAAGACTAGCCACGCTATATATCAAAGAGATCCTGGGGTTACACGGGGTACCATCAACCATAGTCTCGGACAGAGACCCCGGATTTACCTCCAGGTTTTGGAACACATTGCAGAAGGCATTCGGGACAAAATTGTGCTTAAGCACGTCATACCACTCGCAAACAGATGGACAAATGGAGAGAACCATTCAGTCGTTGGAAGATATGTTACGAGCTTGTGTCCTAGACAGACTAGGAGAGCGAAAAAGTCACTTACCACTGATCGAGTTTGCTTATAACAACAGTTACCATAATAGCATCGGGATGGCACCATATGAGGCACTTTACGGGTGAAAGTGCCAATCTCCTTTATGCTGGTATATACCAGAAGAGAAAGGCTACTTAGAACCCGAATTAGTAAGACAGACCACAGAAGATATCAAAAGGATAAGGAAAAGAATACGTACCGCCCAAAGTCGACAAAAGAGCTATGCAGATCAACGAAGAAAACCCCTCAAATTTCAGGAGGGCGATCACGTGTTCCAAAAAAATCACCCCTACCACCGGGGTAGGAATGGCCCTTAAGGTACGAAAACTAAGACCCCGGTACCTGGGCCCATTCCAAATCCTCCGGCGTATAGGAAAGTCGACATACCAACTCGCCCTACCACCGAATCTATCGAGACTACACAACGTGTTCCATGTGTCCCAGCTCCAAAAAAAAATACCAGCACGATCCAAGCCATATGTTGCAGCAAGAGGATGTAACACTCAAAGACGACCTGACCTTTGAACTACCAGCCGTGAAGATTGTAGACAGAAGCATGAAGCAACTAAGGAGCAAGACGTTACGACTGGTAAAAGTGGCATGGGGTAGTAGCAATTCAAGGGACTACACATGGAAAAAGAGATGCTGACATAAGACAGAAGTTCCCGGAATTATTTACAGGTAACGATCATGGTGAAGATTTCCTTTCCAACGGTAGGAGATTACAATAAGACTCCTAAGTTATTTAACAATCCTCATCGACCAATTTCGGATATGGAATTTGGGGACAAATTCTTTTTTTACGGGGGTGATAATGTAACAACCACCCATTCTAGAAACAAAAATTAAATTCGAAATTCGAAAGTCAGTTGGGAGTTGGGCTTAGAATTTTGAATTTATGGATTGGAATCTAGTAACCGCCTTCCGTTTGAATTTAAAATTATCCCAACCACCCTATCACCAAATGTATATAAATAGGGGTGCACCTATAGGTAGAAAATCACTTCTCTCAAGCACTAATCCTCTCCCTTCTCTCTCTACAAAAATATATTCTGTGTGCAAACACAAGGAACACAAGAGGCAAGCTCATAGGCAACAAGGAAGCGTTAGAAAAAGTGTAGGGAATTATGTTTTTTTAAATGCTTGGCATGTGTTATGTTCCATTTTTTATTATTACTTTCTTCCATTCACGAATATTATCATGACATTAATTTTCTTTCACTCATCTTTCATTCATGTTGAGCATGTCTCTCCACCATGTCATTCACGTCTTCTTGAATCATTATTATATGTCTCCTTATGATGTTCATTCAATTATTTACTATACCCATTTTTGTGCTCTTTCATATAATTATGTTGTTAATATTCCCTTTAGGTCGAGAGTACGTGCCCTCTTATAATGCTTATTCAATATCCTATATTATTATATTAATATTCTCTTAGGGTCGAGAATACATGCCTTCTTATGTCTTGCTCAACATATAGGCAAATGTGTGATCTCTTACATGGTTATATTATTATTTATAATATTTTAATCCAATTATTTAATATGCCATATTCTATTATATGCATATGTGTGATCTCTTACATTATTATATTACTATTTATATTATTTTATTCAAATATTTTATGTGCATATTATTATGTTATTATTACTCCTTTAAAGTCAAGAGTACATGCTTTCTTAAGTATTTTATTCAAAAATTTAATATACCCTATTCTATTATGTGCATCTATGTGACCTGTTATATTATTATGTCATTATTACTCCTTTAAAGCCAAGAGTACATGCTTTCTTAAATATTTTATTCAAACATCTAATATACCCTATTCTACTATGTGCATATTATTATGTCATTATTACTCCTTTAAAGTCAAGAGTACATGCTTTCTTAAATATTTTATTCAAACATCTAATATACCCTATTCTACTATATGCATATCATTATGTCATTATTACTCCTTTAAAGTCAAGAGTACATGCTTTCTTAAATATTTTATTCAAATATTTAATATACCCTATTCTATTATGTTCATATCATTATTATTACTCCTTCAAAGTTAAGAGTACATGGTTTCTTAAATGTTTTATTCAAATATATAATATACTCTATTCTTATTATATGACCGTTGCACCATTATATTACTCCTTTAGGATCGAAAATACATAATTTCTTTAATATTTTGTGCAATTATTTAAAATGTCCTATTTTCTGTACTTTGATATGACCTCTTTCAATCCATGCTATTATATTACCAAGATCTTTTAATTAGAATATCTATACACATGCTAGAGTCTCATGATTTTCATATATCTCTTTATTATCACAATTGTTCCTTTTCTTCCATGATCTCTTCTTATATGATTTTTCTCTCGTGTATGTTTAAACAACCTAAGTGTAAATTGAACTGAGGGAATGATCCTTCGGTAAGGGAAGGTGACCCCCAAAGACAAGATAATCGAGATGATCCTTCGGTAAGTGAAGGTGATCGGCAAACCTTTGGGAACCTTCGGTAAGGGAAGGGAACTCCCATCAATTTTATATAATAAGATATCTTTGTTGATATAACTCTTTTCTTGTGTATGTCTAAATAACCTTGATTGTAAATTGAACTGAGGGAGTGATCCTTCGGCAAGGGAAGGTGACCCCCAAAGACAAGATATCGAGATGATCCCTCGGTAAGGGAGGGTGATCGATCGAGATGATCCTTCGGTAAGGGAAGGTGATTGCCAAGACGCTCGAGATAAGAACCTTCGGTAAGGGAAGGGGACTCTCATTTATACCGGTTTGAGCTCAATACCTTCCATAAAAGTTAAAAGTTAAGAAAGCATGAATGAAAGTTTGATGTTTATGTTTTTTTTTCTTTAGATTTAATTATGATTATGTTGATGTTACTTAAGATGTTATCCTTCTATTTTTTTCCTTTTTGCACACATGTTTTACAAGAAAGATACATATTACATGCCACGTTATACGCTCTTTTTAAAAATCCCGCACGTGGACTGGAGATGGATATGGAGGTGTTGCATAGCACTCCTACTGAGACGTTAGGTTCTCACTCCCTTTCTTTTCCCATACTGTCTCCAGAGGAACATGGCACAGCGGATAGAGACGACTGCAGTGTCCCCCAAAGGTAACTTCTGAGTATGACCCCTCGAAGCACGCGTGGGTAGTTGCGACCACTACTACCGTGCTCCAAACTATCTACTTAGATAGAGAGTTCGTGGAAGAAGAACCCCAACTGCGTGTCGTAACCTTCCTAGACAGGAACGCTTCAGCATCTAAGAAGCGGTCATCTAAGGTGGTACACCTCGAGTCTGATTCCGAAACCGAGGAAGAGGAATCCGACAACCCGAGCCAAGGATAGGACATGACACAAGGATGGAAGTTTCTTCGATGAAACTAGTTAGGATGCGTTAGTTTCCTTTTCGTCATAGTTACCTTTAAGCACTATCTCCTTTAGAACCGTGTTCATGGGAATTCTTTTATGTTTGCTTGAACCTCTTTGAGTTTTGTTCAATTTCATCCTTTTAGTACTACTCAATTTCCACCCAATGTTTCGCGCATATTTTCCTTCTTTTATTAACTAACAATTTAGTTCTTTGCTTTTTCATATTAAGTGTGACACCCTACTTAAAGGCCTTTAAAGGTAGAATATTAACTTAGGATGTTACATTATTGGTATCAGAGCAAAGTCGATCCTAGAGATCCTGTTTTAGAAGGTACGACTGATAGAACCTCTCCTTATAGTTACCCATGAACAGGAAACCTATGGCAAGCCAAAGGAGCCCACCAGTCAGAAGATTGAATCAAGGGTAAGTGCACAATTAATGGAGTTCCTTTAGCTATTCTTTACGATACTGGTGCTTTTCATCCATTTATATCTCTCTCTGCTACTAGTAGAATCAGTTTACCCATAACCAAACTACCATATGTCCTACTGGTGACTACCCCAGCCGGTAAGAGTGTTAAAACTCAGCAGGTTTGTCAGGGGACTTGCATCCTCATTTTAGATAGGTCATACCTTGCTGACCTAGTGTGCCTCCCTTTAGTAGAACTAGACATCATCCTAGGAATGGATTGGCTCAACAAAAACCGAGTCTTGTTAGAGAGAAAAGTCATCTTTCTTTCTCCATCCATACATGACACAAGTGATAAATGACCTTCCAAGATCCTCCAAAGGTACAAGTACGAGACAAGAATGTGCCTTGCAAAATTCGGTAAAAGCAGATCCCAATCAGGAGTTGGGTGAGATACCAGTAGTACGAGACTTTTCAGATATCTTTCCCGAAGATATACCCTCTTTTTCCCAACACGAGAAGTCGAGTTCTCCAAAGAATTGGTGCCTGGAATAGGGCCAATCCCCATAGCCCCTTACCGGATGGCTCCATTGGAGCTCACTGAACTAAAGAACCAACTAGAAGAACTGCTACAAAAGGGATTCATCAGACCAAGCGTCTCTCCCTGGGGAGCTCCAGTATTGTTCAAAAATGATGGCAGTATGCGTCTCTGCATAGACTATAGACAACTCAACAAAATCACGGTGAAGAACAAGTATCCCCTCCCAAGAATACATGACTTAATGGACCAACTACAAGGTGCAATGGCATTTTCAAAAAATTGATCTGAGATCAGGGTATCATCAAATAAGGGTAAAAGAAGAAGACATTCCGAAGATGGCTTTTCGAACGAAGTTTACAATAATGTCTTTTGAGTTGCGTACTAATGCAATGCAAGAAGGTAGTGGCGTATGCGTCAAGGCAACTAAAGACCCACGAAGCCAACTATCCAATTCACGACCTTGAATTAGCCGCAATAGTATTTGCACTGAAGACATGGAGACACCATTTGTACGGAGTTGAGTTTCAAGTATTCTCCGATCATAAGAACTTAAAGTACCTGTTCGACTAGAAGGAACTCAACATGCGACAAGGGAGGTGGATGGAGTTTCTTAAAAACTACGACTTTGTTCTAAACTACCACCCGGGAAAGGCTAACTTGGTGGCTGACGCTCCAAGTCGGAAGGTACTCAAGGCATCATGGCTGATGATAAAAGAGGCAGAGTTGATAAAGAATTTCAGAGACATGAACTTACAAGTCACCCCCGCTCCAGAAAGCATACGTTTGAGCCACCTAACAGTGACAAGTCAATTCAAGGAACAAATAACTAAGGCACAGAGCTCTGACCCCGACTTTCAAAAAATCATGCGCCTTGTCAAAGAAAGAAATTTGAAAGGTTTCACCAAAGGAGAGGACAATGTATGGAGATACCAAGGTCAAATCTGTGTCCCAAGAGAAGGCGATCTTCAAAACAAGATTGCGGAAGAAGCCCATAAAGGAGACTTTACCATTCACCCAGGCATGACAAAGATATACCATGATTTGAAGAAGATGTTCTGGTGGCCAGGGATGAAAAAGGATTTGGCTACAGTCGTGAATAAATGTCTGGTTTGTCAGAAGGTAAAAATCGAGCATCAAAAACCATCGGGGGTATTGCAACCTATTGGCATCCCAAAATGAAAGTGGGAAAACATATCGATAGGTTTTGTCATGGGACTACCTCGTACTCAAGCAGGACGTGACGCCATATGGGTTATTGTGGACCGGCTTACCAAGACTGCCCATTTTCTACCAATCAAGGCGACCGACTCGTTAGAAAGACTAGCCACGCTATATATCAAAGAGATCCTGGGGTTACACGGGGTACCATCAACCATAGTCTCGGACAGAGACCCCAGATTTACCTCCAGGTTTTGGAACACATTGCAGAAGGCATTCGGGACAAAATTGTGCTTAAGCACGTCATACCACCCGCAAACAGATGGACAAATGGAGAGGACCATTCAGTCGTTGGAAGATATGTTACGAGCTTGTGTCCTAGACAGACTAGGAGAGCGAAAAAGTCACTTACCACTGATCGAGTTTGCTTATAACAACAGTTACCATAATAGCATCGGGATGGCACCATATGAGGCACTTTACGGGTGAAAGTGCCAATCTCCTTTATGCTGGTATAGACCAGAAGAGAAAGGCTACTTAGAACTCGAATTAGTAAAACAGACCACAGAAGATATCAAAAGGATAAGGGAAAGAATACGTACCGCCCAAAGTCGACAAAAGAGCTATGCAGATCAACGAAGAAAACCCCTCGAATTTCAGGAGGGCGATCACGTGTTCCAAAAAAATCACCCCTACCACCGGGGTAGGAATGGCCTTTAAGGTACGAAAACTAAGCCCCAGGTACCTGGGCCCATTCCAAATCCTCCGGCGTATAGGAAAGTCGACATACCAACTCGCCCTACCACCGAATCTATCGAGACTACACAACGTGTTCCATGTGTCCCAGCTCCAAAAAAAAAATACCAGCACGATCCAAGCCATGTGTTGCAGCAAGAGGATGTAACCCTCAAAGACGACCTGACCTTTGAACTACCAGCCGTGAAGATTGTAGACAGAAGCATGAAGCAACTAAAGAGCAAGACGTTACGACTGGTAAAAGTGGCATGGGGTAGTAGCAATTCAAGGGACTACACATGGAAAAAGAGATGCTGACATAAGACAGAAGTTCCCGGAATTATTTATAGGTAACGATCATGGTGAAGATTTCCTTTCCAACGGTAGGAGATTACAATAAGACCCTTAAGTTATTTAACAATCCTCATCGACCAATTTCGGATATGGAATTTGGGGACAAATTCTTTTTTTTACGAGGGTGATAATGTAACAACCACCCATTCTAGAAACAAAAATTAAATTCGAAATTCGAAAGTCAGTTGGGAGTTGGGCTTAGAATAGGAATCTAGTAACCGCCTTCCGTTTGAATTTAAAATTATCCCAACCACCCTATCACCAAATGTATATAAATAGGGGTGCACCTATAGATAGAAAATCACTTCTCTCAAGCACTAATCCTCTCCCTTCTCTCTCTACAAAAATATATTCTGTGTGCAAACACAAGGAACACAAGAGGCAAGCTCATAGGCAACAAGGAAGCGTTAGAAAAAGTGTAGGGAATTATGTTTTTTTAAATGCTTGGCATGTGTTATGTTCCATTTTTTATTATTACTTTCTTCCATTCACGAATATTATCATGACATTAATTTTCTTTCACTCATCTTTCATTCATGTTGAGCATGTCTCTCTACCATGTCATTCACGTCTTCTTGAATCATTATTATATGTCTCCTTATGATGTTCATTCAATTATTTACTATACCCATTTTTGTGCTCTTTCATATAATTATGTTGTTAATATTCCCTTTAGGTCGAGAGTACGTGCCCTCTTATAATGCTTATTCAATATCCTATATTATTATATTAATATTTCTTTAGGGTCGAGAATACATGCCTTCTTATGTCTTGCTCAACATATAGGCAAATGTGTGATCTCTTACATGGTTATATTATTATTTATAATATTTTATATCAATTATTTAATATGCCATATTCTATTATATGCATATATGTGATCTCTTACATTATTATATTACTATTTATATTATTTTATTCAAATATTTTATGTGCATATTATTATGTTATTATTACTCCTTTAAAGTCAAGAGTACATGCTTTCTTAAGTATTTTATTCAAAAATTTAATATACCCTATTCTATTATGTGCATCTATGTGACCTGTTATATTATTATGTCATTATTACTCCTTTAAAGCCAAGAGTACATGCTTTCTTAAATATTTTATTCAAACATCTAATATACCCTATTCTACTATGTGCATATCATTATGTCATTATTACTCCTTTAAAGCCAAGAGTACATGCTTTCTTAAATATTTTATTCAAACATCTAATATATCCTATTCTACTATGTGCATATTATTATGTCATTATTACTCCTTTAAAGCCAAGAGTACATGTTTTCTTAAATATTTTATTCAAACATCTAATATACCCTATTCTACTATGTGCATATCATTATGTTATTATTACTCCTTTAATGCTAAGAGTACATGCTTTCTTAAATATTTTATTCAAACATCTAATATACCCTATTCTACTATATGCATATCATTATGTCATTATTACTCCTTTAAAGTCAAGAGTACATGCTTTCTTAAATATTTTATTCAAATATTTAATATACCCTATTCTATTATGTGCATATCATTATTATTATTCCTTCAAAGTCAAGAGTACATGCTTTCTTAAATGTTTTATTCAAATATATAATATACTCTATTCTTATTATATGACCGTTGCACCATTATATTACTCCTTTAGGATCGAGAATACATAATTTCTTTAATATTTTGTGCAATTATTTAAAATGTCCTATTTTCTGTACTTTGATATGACCTCTTTCCATCCATGCTATTATATTACCAAGATCTTTTAATTAGAATATCTATACACATGCTAGAGTCTCATGATTTTCATATATCCCTTTATTATCACAATTGTTCTTTTTCTTCCATGATCTCTTCTTATATGATTTTTCTCTCGTGTATGTTTAAACAACCTAAGTGTAAATTGAACTGAGGGAATGATCCTTCGGTAAGGGAAGGTGACCCCCAAAGACAAGATAATCGAAATGATCCTTCGGTAAGGGAAGATGATCGGCAAACCTTTGGGAACCTTCGGTAAGGGAAGGGAACTCTCATCAATTTTATATAATAAGATATCTTTGTTGATATAACTCTTTTCTTGTGTATGTCTAAATAATCTTGATTGTAAATTGAATTGAGGGAGTGATCCTTCGGTAAGGGAAGGTGACCCCCAAAGACAAGATATCGAGATGATCCCTCGGTAAGGGAGGGTGATCGATCGAGATGATCCTTCGGTAAGGGAAGGTGATCGCCAAGACGCTCGAGATAAGTACCTTCGGTAACGGAAGGGGACTCTCATTTATACCGGTTTAAGCTCAATACCTTCCATAAAAGTTAAAAGTTAAGAAAGCATGAATGAAAGTTTGATGTTTATGTTTTTTTTCTTTAGATTTAATTATGATTATGTTGATGTTACTTAAGATGTTATCCTTCTATTTTTTTCCTTTTTGCACACATGTTTTACAAGAAAGATACATATTATATGCCACGTTATACGCTCTTTTTAAAAATCCCGCACGTGGACTGGAGATGGATATGGAGGTGTTGCATAGCACTCCTACTAAGACGTTAGGTTCTCACTCCCTTTCTTTTCCCATACTGTCTCCAAAGGAACATGGCACAGCGGATAGAGACGACTACAGTGTCCCCCAAAGGTAACTTCTGAGTATGACCCATCGAAGCATGCGTGGGTAGTTGCGACCACTACTACCGTGCTCCAAACTATCTACTTAGATCGAGAGTTCGTGGAAGAAGAACCCCAACTGTCCGTCGTAACCTTTCTAGACAGGAACGCTTCAGCATCTAAGAAGCGGTCATCTAAGGTGGTACACCTCGAGTCTGATTCCGAAACCGAGGAAGAGGCATCCGACAACCCGAGCCAAGGATAGGACATGACACAAGGATGGAAGTTTCTTCGATGAAACTAGTTAGGATGCGTTAGTTTCCTTTTCGTCATAGTTACCTTTAAGCACTATCTCCTTTAGAACCGTGTTCATGGGAATTCTTTTATGTTTGCTTGAACCTCTTTGAGTTTTGTTCAATTTCATCCTTTTAGTACTACTCGATTTCCACCCAATGTTTCGCGCGTATTTTCCTTCTTTTCTTAACTAACGATTTAGTTCTTTGCTTTTTCATATTAACTGTGACACCCTACTTAAAGGCATTTAAAGGTAGAATATTAACTTAGGATGTTACATACATGATATTGTGCATGAATCTTCTGCTCCATATACTTCGCAACAAAATGGTTTGGCGAAAAGGAAAAACCGTACCTTAGTGGATATGGTTAATTCAATGTTACTAAATGCAAAATCGCCTTACAATTTGTGGAGTGAAGCATTACTGACATCATGTCATATCCATAATAGGATACCATCAAGACATAGAAAGGTTTCTCCTTATGAAATTTGGAAAGGAAGGAAACCTAATTTAAATTATCTTACAGTGTGGGGTGTTTAGCCTTTTATCGAGTTCCTGATCAAAAGAGAACCAAATTGGAGCCAAGAGCCATAAAAGGCATTTTTATAGGATATGTTCAAAATTCTAATAAAGCATATAGAATATTAGACTTAGTGTCTAATGTAGTTGTTGAATCAAGAGAGGTAAAATTTATTGAAAATAGATTTATCAATAATTCAACTTCTAATTCAGAGTATTCCCAAAATGATACTAATATTTTACAAGAAATAAATAATCAAAACAATAAATGTCTAAGCGACAAAGAATTGATTGAACCAAGGAAGAGCTTGAGAGTAAGAAAAGAAAAGGACTTGGGTTCAGATTTTATTTCTTCTCAGGCTATCACCTTTTTTGGTAGAAGGAGCTAGGAATTCTGTAACAAACAACATTCCTATTGTTATTAACATAGAAGGTGATTCTCAAACATTCAAAGAGGCTATGGCTTCAAGAGATTCTGCTTTTTGGAAAGAAGCAATAAATGATGAAATGGATTCAATATTATCTAACAATACTTGGGTCTTAGTTGATTTGCCTCCAGGATCAAAGACTATAGGACGTAAGTGGGTATTTAGAAAAAAGTATAACACTGATGGTTCATTACAAACCTTTAAAGCAAGGTTAGTGGCCAAGGGATTTAGACAACAAGAATGTCTAGACTATTTTGATACCTACGCACCTGTGGCAAGAATGACTTCTATTAGGACTCTTATAGCATTAGCATCCATACATAAGCTTCATATACATCAAATGGATGTTAAAACGACTTTTCTAAATTGATATCTTAATGAATAAATTTATATGGAGCAACCTGAAGGTTATGTGCTACATGGAAATGAAAAGAAAGTTTGCAAATTAATTAAGTCTTTGTATGGGTTAAAACAAGCGCCTAAACAATGGTATGAGAATTTTGATTCAGTGGTGTTATCAAATGGCTTCTCATATAATAGTGTGGATAAATATATTTACTCAAAATTTACTAAAGATTATGGAGTAATCATTTGTTTATATGTTGATGATATGTTAATCATCGGAACAAATTTAGAAGGAATTCGTGTAACAAAGGAGTATCTAACTTCTAAATTCAAGATGAAGGATTTGAATGAAGTAGATACAATATTAGGTATAAAGGTGCATAAGAATGAAGTTGGCTTTACTTTAAGTTAATCTCATTATATCAAAAAGGTATTGGAAAAGGTTGATCATCTCATTATTAAAGAATCTAATACACCCTATGATCCTAATCTTAAATTATAAGGAAACATGGGTAGACTTATAGCACAATTAGAATATGTTAGTGCTATAAGAAGTCTAATGTATGCAATGCATTGTACTATACCTGATATAACATTTGCTGTGTGCAAATTATCAAGAATTTCAGAAAAGCCTAGCAATCAACATTGGAAAGCTATAATAAGAGTTCTTGGTTATCTCAAGAAAATCATAAACTTGGGATTACATTATAGTGATTATCCCGCAATTTTTTTAGAAGGTTATTCCGACACAAGTTGAATTTAGTAACAACAAATCCACTTCAGGATGGATTTTCACCATAGGTGGTGGAGCAATAAGTTGGGCCTCAAAAAAATAAACATGTATTACACATTCTAATATAGAGGCTGAGTTTGTAGCTTTATCAGTCGCAGGGAAAGAAGAGGAATGGTTAAGAAACTTGTTATATGATATAAAGCTGTGGTCACAGTAAACGACAGCCATTTCAATCTTCTGTGATAGTGAATCAACTATGTCTCGAGCATATAATAAGGTTTATAATGGAAAGTCTAGACATATAAGTTTGAGACATGAATTTGTGAGGCAACTAATAGATGATGGTGTAATTACCATCAATTATGTAAGATCTCAAGAAAATTTAGCAGACCCTTGGACTAAAGGTTTGTCAAGGGATAAAATCAAAGAGACTACTGCTAAAATAGGATTAAAACCTATTATTGCTAAATGATGGAAACCCAACCTTATTCTAGTAGACAACTAGTTTCAAGGTTTAATGGGTAATAACAAGTTATTTAGCAATTAGAGCACTAAGGTATAGGATTTAGTGCTATTTACAATAAATTAGGAGGGTGAGTTAAAACTCTTAATGGAATGATAATATTATTTATCAAAAGATTCCACCTATATGAATATAAGAGTGGTGCCGCTCTAATCGAGAATTTTAGAGGTTTTATTCTCGTAAATATTCATGAAACCAGGATGAGCACAAGGCCATATAACTGCTTAAAATTATAAACTCTTGAACTTGGAGGGTATAAGTAATGTGTGTGATTTTTTGTACTAGTAAATGGAGTATAAGTTTAATCGATTAGACACCTATCACTTCGTTAGAACTTTAAAATTACACTAAAAGAATGTTTAATCTTAGTGACACATTCTTTATGCATATACTTGTATAACATTAAAATTTTGTAAATAGTAGGGAATTGAAAGGTATTTACAAATTTAATTAATTAATATTATTAATATTATTGATATTATTATTAATATTATTATTAATATTAATAAACGGTTACTAACTGTTTAGTACCATTTGGTTGAAGGGACATAATCTTTAAAGAATTGTGTATGTTCAAAATATTGTGTCTATTGGTTAAAGGGATACAACTCTTTAAGAATTGTGTATGTTCAAAACATTGTATCTATTGGCAATAGAAAAGACACAACCATCTGTATACGTAACTAATCATAATTGCTAAGTTCAATATGTATAAATAAATCCTTATCCACTATTTCATAAAAACAAGTACTAAGTGTATATTTTAATCAACTATTAAGAGATTTTCTTTATTCAAGAGAGTTGAGAATTTCTTACTATTGTTAATTAAGAAATTCTTAGGTTTCATTGTATCCTGGGAGAATATTGTCATCAACCCTATAGCAACTAAGTGTAGCGACAAATATCTCTCTAAAAAAAGAGATCTAATTGTGCTTTGAACCCACTACACAAATATAAAATTTTGTCATCTTACCATCTTCATATACCCAACACTTACAGTTGAGTTTCAATGTCGTCTTTAAACTTAACAATATTTGTCTTTGAGATACTTTTCGATAACAGAATAATGACATGGAGGTCACGCTGAAAATTATGTTGCATTGGTAAAATGCCGTTTTATTTTTGGCGCCAAAATAGAACATAAACGACATCTTTTAGAGTATTTTGAGGGGTTTTAACTCTAACATGTTAAAATCCCTTAAAATACTCTAAACACTGTCGTTTATGTTCTATTTGGGCGCAAAAAATAAAACGATAATATTTTACTAGTCCAATTAGGCCTCTATTCAAGCACCTCATCATTTCGTCATAGAAAAATATTTTAGAGACAACTATTGTTAAACTCAAAGACAAATTTAAAATAATTTTAAATTTAAAAACATTAAAACTGAACTGCAAATTCAGAGACTACATTAAATATTAACTCTTTATTTCTCTTCTCCTTAAAAAGCAAATGCAATGTACAGAAATACTTTTTAATTACTTCTCCAAATCATTTAATTTATCATAGAATAAAAATATGAACCCAAAAACCTTTAAAGCTAATAAAAATTTCTAAAAGTAGATGAGATTTTTATTTTATTCTATTTATATTGTGACATGTCAGTAATTTTAGAAATAGGGAGAGATTAGTTCAAACAATTTTTTTTAATTTTAAAAATTTAAAAATTTGAGAAAAAAATTATCTATATTATTAATGAAAGAACATTAGGAAACCAATACTTTTTAGTGTAGAAAATGAGAAATTTGATTAATGTTATTTTATATGTAAAACAAAAATAAAAAAATATTGATCACTTATAATTTCTTTTATTTTTTTTTGTGGTATTAGAATTTCTCTTATTAATGTGTTACATTATAAATCTTATAGAACACCTTAAAAGTTTAGAAAATTTTTAAGTGTGCCATCATATCAGTGTTTCAATAATTTTTAATCGCTAATTTTAATTATAAAAAATATATAATATATATAATTAAGATCAATAGTTAAAAGTTACTTATACACCGATACAACGGTACACTTAAAAATCTTCTTAAAAGTTTTCCATAAACAAAGTCTAACTGCAATGACCCAGTAAAAAAAAGAAAAAAACACTACAAATTACAAGACTCTATAAGGGTGAGGGTTTATTGGACTGGCCAGAGTTGGGCCAACGGGTGGATAAAAAATGCACTCAAAGATTAGGCTATACTGTTGGGCTAGGCTCAATCTCATATATATAAAGGAATCGATTATTGGTTTGAGTTTAGTGGACCCTGCCACTTTGTTGTTTGTCCAATATCGCAGTAAATTGTAGCTCATTTTCTTTAAAAACAAAAAAGAAAAAGAAAGAATAATCCTAAGTTCTTAACACTTTTCTTTGTTTTATGACTAGTGACTAATATTTTGTTTCTGAACATTTATTTTTTAAAATACCGACCCAAATATCATTCAATTTCCCTCTATGTATTATGACTAGAATTTTGATTTAACTCTTAAAATCTTTTGATATTACAATTTTAAACGGATCAATCGATTTTATAAAATTTATATTATGTCCGACAATTTTACAATTTAAATCTTGTTAAAATTTTACGTTTTACGTATTTAATTTATTTTTTTAATTTTATGTAAAATTTCGATTTTCTCTATTTTATTTCTATGTGTACATTTTGTAGAAAGATAAAATTAAAGTAAATAATAAGATTGGATGAAGATTGAATATCAATCTTTCAATAATAAAAAAAATTAGATATAAAAAAATGGTGTATAATACATATTTTCTAAAATGTTATAATTTTGTACTTTTTACAAAAACTATTTTTATAATATATATAATTTTAATATGAAGATATTTTATATTTTATTTAAAATAATGTAAATACATAATTAATAAGTAACACTTATATTTTTATATAAATATTAAGAATGTTCAGTGTATAAATAAAATTATAGAAATAATTTAAATAATTAAATAAAAAGAAATTTAAATTGTAAATTTTAACAGATAAACACAATGTACTGAAAAAATTGATTTTACAGAAGAAAAAATAAAAGAAAAAGTGAATCGAACTTATCATGGGTTGTTTTGTTCATAAATCATAACACACACTTGGACTAAAAGATATGTTTAAATTTAAATTTATTTATTTATAAGTTTTATAAAACCTTCAATTTTTAATCGCTATTCTTTTTATTTTATAAAATATTGCATAAAATTATTATTTTTCTCCCTCTTGTTGTTCCTACTCTCCCTACCCAAGTTTGCAGCTCATTCTCTCTCTTCTCTTTTCCCATCTTCTATTCCTCTTGGATTGTGCTAGGGTTAGTGTTTTCTTCATCCCCAATTTTCATTCCCAACCTTTGATTCGATCCGGTTCACAGCGCGTGAAGCCCTACGCGCCTCCATTCTTCATTGGGGGACATGGGAGGTGACAGTGCCGCAGAGAGGTCTACGGATTCAAAGGTCTCTGAACCCGTCAGCATCAACATTCGGTGTTCCAATGGTTCCAAGTTCTCGGTTCAGATTTGCCTCGATTCCACCGTCGGATCCTTCAAGGAAGTCATTGCTGGCAGCTGCGATATCCCAGCCGGTCAGCAGCGCCTGATTTACAAGGGTCGGATCCTGAAGGATGATCAGACCCTACAAAGCTATGGTGATGATTTGATCTCGTTCTTTTATTGTTCAATTCATAAAATTGGGCTTGCTTTTGCTCTATTTGGTTCAGGTTTTTGTTTATGAACCTGTGGAAACCTATGATCGATTGTATGGTTTTGTGGTGGGAGATGTTCGTGTGTTTTCTGATTTTTATTATTCTTTGCTTAGTTTGAGAGTCAGCTAGGGTTTTGTGGTGGTTAGAGTTAGAAGGTTTCGGATTTTTAATGTATGGTTTGGGTGTTCAATGTGAAAAGGAATGAATTTGCTTCCAATTGGGGAACATTATTGATTTGTTGGCATACTATACTTTTCTTAGGGGAATACTATGGTGAAGAGTGTTTTTCAATGAAGAGTGAAGATTGTTCTTTGAACAATAGAGAAAAATATTTAAAAAAAAATAAACATATAATTTGCAATGCACACTCTCCTCTCTTCACCATAGAAATTACCCTTTCCTTATTATTTTTAATGAATTTGAGGGAAAGGAATACGAATGTTTAATTAGTTTTGGGTTTCGGTTTAGAATATAGAGCTTGGGCGTGTTTGAGAAATCATTTGTATTCATGTTAAAGCAATTTTATTGCTCAGTACAATCATGTTATACCGTGACAATGATAATCCCCTTGTCTTTCGATACAGCTTAATTTTCTGTTTATCTGTGTAGGCTTGGAGGCAGATCACACCATCCATTTGGTTCGTGGCTTCACACCTTCCAATACAGGTGGGGGCACAAATACCAGTGGCACCAATACCGCCACGACTAATGCCAGAAGTACTGGTGCTGCTGAGGGTGGGGGCTTAGGAGGCCTTGGTTTTGGAGCTTCATTGTTCCCTGGATTAGGTTTGAATGGGATGGGTGGCAATAACCTATTTGGAGAGGGATTTCCGGATCTTGAGCAGATGCAGCAACCATTTATTTCAAATCCCAATTTAATGAGAGAAATTATGAACACACCTGCTATGCAGAACCTAATAAATAATCCTGAGATTGTGCGGAATCTTATAATGAGCAACCCGCAGATGCAGGAGCTCATGGATCGGAATCCTGAGTTAGCTCACATACTTAATGATCCAAGCACCCTCCGCCAGACACTTGAAGCTACAAGGAACCCTGAGATTATGCGTGAAATGATGAGAAATACCGACAGAGCAATGAGCAACATTGAAGCATCTCCTGAGGGATTTAACATGTTGAGGCGCATGTATGAAAATGTTCAAGAACCATTTTTAAATGCTACTACGATGGCTGGAAACACAGGAGGCAACAATACACCACTTTCTGGGACTCAAGCCAGGGACCAATCAACAAATCCCTCAACTACTAGCTCCGAAGCAACTGCTGGTTCTCCATTACCCAATACTAACCCACTCCCCAATCCTTGGTCCTCTACGGGAAGTAAGTTCTTATGCTATATTTTGCTCCTTAGAATCCTGTGACCGGATGGCTCATTCTAATCAATTGTTTTTATTACGTTTTCCCTTACTCTGATATTTTTTTAGCTCTTTCAAGACTAGTAAATAGATTTTTTGTTGCTCATTACTGGTACTACTGTAATTGATGGTGAATATTTGCAGCTGGTGGTGCCCAAAATAACAATAGAAGGTCAACCCCTGCTGGTGGGGATGCTAGGCCGCAGGCACCTACTGGCTTAGGAGGGCTTGGACTGCCGGATCTTCAAGGCATGCTGGGCGGCAATGCTATGCCAGATCCTGCTTTAATGGCCCAGTTAATGCAAAATCCAGCTATCTCAAATATGATGCAAAGTATGCTTTCCAACCCACAAACTTTGAATCAGGTATATGTTTAGTTTGCCTAGTAAGAGTACAAGATGTGTTGTGGACGTGTGGTTCCCTTGGATCTATCCTTTTAACGTTATTCTTTTTTCTTTTAGATGCTTGGAGCTAATGCTGATCAGCGTGGCATGCCTGATTTGAATTCTCTTAGAGAAGTGATGCAAAATCCAGAGTTCCTTCGCTTATTTTCTTCACCTGAGACACTGCAGGTAAACAGATGTTGATGAGTTCTTGTTGACATTGAGTATCTTCTCTTAAGCATATGGTTGAGTATTTGTCTTTGCTTGTGTTAATAAGCATGTGGTCTACTGCACTTACTTAGTCTTTCGAGTATTGGCATTGATGTTTGGATGTGGTTCATTTTATAACAGAGTAGCTTGCTTGGACGTTGATATTTTAGGTTCTTCTTAAATTTTTGTTCTTTCTCATAATTTACAATAGGCTATAGTACATGTCACATGATAAGAATTTAGGGCAGTTTTCGCATGACAAAATTTTGAGATTGTATAGGAAAATGCATCTAAAGTAGGTTGCTACATTGTAGATGGAATGAAGGACAAGCTAAAGACCTCCCCTTTCATATAATGTTGTGTGTATCGATTCTAATAGTAATTTTTGTTACAAAAATAAATGGGTTTTAAAACTTTTAGTTCATTTAGAAATGATCATAATTCTCCAAGTGTTTTCTGGGAGAACATTTTTTTTAACAGAATTTGATTTTGTGAAATATAATGATGAAGAAGAAACTGTGTTGATTCCTTGTGTAATTTTATTCATTGGTTTCAATTAATTTTCTTACCATTTATTTTATTGCGCATTGGCAGCAACTGATGTCTTTTCAGCAAGCTCTTCTGTCTCAGCTTGGTCAACAACAGCCACGGTAATTATTTTTAATAATTCTTGTGAATTTGATAATGAGGTTTAATGTGTAAAGGTTTTTGCTGAATACTTATAATGTCTTTCTGAAACATTGGAAGGATATTTTAATTTCTCCATTTAAAGTAAATCTGACTCGGGACACAAGGGTGTGGGTTCAAATCTCTGACCAAATATGATGCCTTGCTTGTATTGCAATGTCTGAAATCAGCACTTTTTAAACCCATCTAGACTTTTAATCTCTTTTTCTATATTTTTTTTCTTGATTTTCTATTAATATGAAAAGCTTTTGCAGGGAATCAGGTCAAACTGGCGGAGGCACTGGTATGCGAGCTTATGTTGATATAAACTATTTAATTTTATGCCATAGTTTTTGCAATTCAAATTATTTTATATCATTTCTTCTATTAAGATGATCCATCAGTACTTAATCAGTAGTAATTGTTTTTTATATATTGAGATTTAGATTTGCAGGGGCTTGATTGACCACAGATACCGTACATATCTGTTGATAATAACTAACTATTATTTTTTGCTAGGTCCTTTGAACAACTTGGCAGGTTTGGAGTTGTTATCAAGCATGTTTGGTGGACTTGGAACTGGCAGCCTAGCTGTTCCAAATAGATCAAATGGTTAGCGTTGTTCTCATCTTTTGTTTCTTTCTAAATAAATTTTATGTCGATTCGCTGACATTGTTGCCTTCTGCAGAGCCGCCCGAGCAGTTGTATGCAACCCAGCTTTCTCAGCTTCAAGAAATGGGATTCTTCGACACGCAAGAGAACATAAGGGCCCTTATTGCCACATCCGGTAATGTTCATGCAGCAGTTGAACGACTTCTAGGAAACCCTGGTCAGTAGCAGGCAATGTGAACGAAGTCTAATTCCAAAGCTCGGTCTCTTCTATGGATTTCTGAGGTTGGTCGCTTCGACAATCGGTTGTGTTCAGGTGCCTTGTTGGGTGTTTAAATAAAATCAGAAATCTATCCGAATTTCGCAGTCAGAGCTGAAATGGTGTAGGATACATACATTGGATTGTAATTTCTACTCTCAATCCCCCTTTCGAGTTCTGATGATGATGGTCCTCTTTTCGTGGTGTACATACTTAAAATTAAACTCTAGATTTTAGACTCAGCAACAAGACCTCAAAAAGTGTTTTCAACTGAATCGATTTTTATACTATTCATTTGTATTATTAATACTTTAATAACTCTCTAAATTACATGCTTTGGCAGGTGGAATGGTATTGTGATGAGACTGGCAGTTAAATCCCAACTGCTAGAATGTCATGTGAATTTTTTTTATTATATATTGAGTTAGCTTCCATCTTCCTCGTGCAATATTTTTTTCCCTCTCTTTTTTATAGGGAATCACAAAGTGTTGTCTTGGCGAGTAAAAATGACTATACGAAAAATGTCACGAATTTAATTGAATTCAACTGCAAATTCTTTTTTTGGTGAACAAATATTCTTTCAGAAAAGCTCTACATCTATGTAAAAATTACATAGATGGTATTCAAACAATTTTTACTTCACGCTCTAAAAATAAATTACATAGATGGTATTCAAGTAATTTCACTCGAAGTCTCACTACTATGTTTGTTTTACACGCGCCTCTTATATAACGAATCCTTATTGATAGCTTTTAGTGGCTAAGAGAAGGGGGTTAAAGAGAGAGAAAGTTAGAGAAAGTTACACCCAGATATATCCTGGTTCAGCTGCTAAGTGTAGTGCAGCCTACATCCAGTCTCCATCACAACAATGATGAAATAATGATGAAATTTCACTATAATCAACCTGATTACAAACTGTAAAGTGCTAACCCAACTTACAAGGGGATTCCCACAGAATTATGAAACACAACACAGATATACAAAGGAACACTAAGGACATCTATGGCTTTTTCTTTTTAATTTTGCACTCTCTGCCTTTTTTCGCTCTATGGTTTTTTTATACAAACCTCACTGTTTGCCTTTTTTCCATGAGACTCAAGACATGACAAAATTAAACAGAAAAATTACAAAATAAAATACATTGAAGGAGAAGAAAAACTGTAAGCTTAGGTAGCTATGAGACTTCTGTGCTTTGCAATCTCTCACTTTCTCCTTGAATCAAACCGTGACTGTTCACCCTTTTATATAGAGGAGAAGCCTTCACAGTTGAAACAAAAATCAAGCTTAACTTCTTTTTTTTCACCCATAACCGGTTCGGTCAGAGAGAGAAGAGATAACCCATGCAAAACCCAATATGCAAATACCTCTAGTTCTTCCTTGGTCATCATCCTTCATTAATCCGAGCGCTCCATCATTGGCTTGTTCTCCAAGATGAAATTCTGACCCTTGATGCTTCATGATGATGATGATGGCTTCATCTGCTCCAATCTTTGCCTCTTCCATCACGTAGCCACCCTAGCTACCTTCTGTGGTGGTTGAGCAGAATCAGAGACAAGCCAACACTTCAAGGATCTTCACCTTGCTGGCCGAGATCTTTTCTTCCATTTTTTGTATGAAGAAGCTAAGATCTCATCACCAAATCTTTCCACAAGTGATAAGAATCTCAGCCACAACATACTTTATGTTTTCTTTTTCGTGCCATCATTGTGATGGTCTTGTGACTTGCTTTTCCTTCTTTTCGGTGACTCAAAGTTGCTTTCATGGTTTGCTGTGTATTGTCTGAAAAGAAGAGAGAGATGAGAGAATAGAAAATGTAGAAAGAGAAGCAATCAAGTATTTTTGAATAATTAAAACTAAAATGAATTAATTTACTTCCCTTTTTTTGCTATTGGTAGCGTGCACCACTATGGCAATCAATCAACTCAATTGCAAATTTCTCTCTCATATTTCCCATGCAATAAATGACAATTTAATAAAATTTGAAATCCATCACATGGTAAAATGGAAGCAATTTTTGCTTTCTTCTTCTCTTGATTTTGGATCAAGCATGAGGAACATTCATCAAAATTAAAATTGGACTTAGTAGCAAAAATATTTAATCTGGCTAATAAAGTTTTGATTCATCTAAACTAATTGGGCTTATGGCAATGTTTGTGTTCTGGCCCAATTAATCACAAATTGCTTCAGCCACATATTATAGGAAATATACACCAAGGCTGAATATTGATTTTGATTTGGGCTTGCAATATTTCTTTTATGTTTTGGCCCAAATAAAACCTGCATTACAAAAATTAATTTATTCAAAACATATGATTTAATATTTTTGCAATTAATCATATTAATAATGTTTAGTCGTCACAAATGTTAATTTAGAGTTTTCCAAACTCATCAATCTCCCCCTTGATAACAAACATTATTAAAATTGAAATGGAAAGAAATTTAAGATTGGGTAAAGAATACTTCCTGAGTTTTGAATTTCTCCCCCTTTCAAATTGTCACATGGATCTCCCTTAATATATGATATTTTTACCAGGGGAAGCACTAACCTGTAACATTTTAATCAAGCCTCAAGTAACTGTTATTTAGCATATTTATTACATGATGCTAAATGCTTGATTTATGAGTAGATTTGGATTGATAATCAAAACTCATTTCATATCATAAATTGATTTTCTGCTCAATCACTAATAAAAAAAATTGAACATAAATTGCTGTTTTAAAAAATATTTTCCAATCAAATTAGAGCAACATACTTATGGTAAGAAAAATATTTTTAACCACATCATGATCATTGCAATTTTCACATTTATTTTCATACTTAATGCTTAAAGGAACTGCCAAAAATAACTTATTCTGCAAACATGTTTACCAAGATGAATCAGAATATTCCTATTCCACAGGTAGCAAGCATATTCATCAAGATAATCCTTTTCACAAGATTCAATTAACAACTAGGCAGCCATAATATCAAAACAAATGCATCACAATCATAATCAACCAAGCATTATTAGTGTGCTTTATCAAGCATTAGGTGAATCCTTTTAACAGGGGTGATCATGAACTCTCAACAGAGAATTTCATCCTCTGTTTTTCATTTTCAATTTTCAGCACTTTCTCCCCCTTTTGTCATCAAAAGGGCACCTGCAAAAAAAGTTTGACATAGGAAACATAATATGCAAAATATAACAGAGTATCACAAAGTATCACAAAGTATCAAAAAGTATCAAACCCAACAAAACATAATATCAGATTGAGCCTACTTAAGCCAATATCCTAAATTAAACAAAGAATTAATCATCAGATAGATGAAGGTCAGATTCCTTAGCCCCGTCCTCACTTGCATCTCCCAGTTCCTTCTCCAAATTTTCTAACATCAAACTGACCCTATCCTTGCATCTCATCCAAACTCTTTCACTTTCATATGCCAGTTTGCGTGCATCCTTGTGAGATTGGACTATGAATTCGGGCATAGTTGAAAATTCGGTAAGAACTTTTTTGATGGCTCGGTGGTTTTGGATGACTCAGGTCTGCTCTCATAGTCACTCTCCGAAGCCATGGATTTATTGCTCTTGGTTCCTTTAATAGCTCCACCACCTTTGACCATTGACACTTTGTTTTCTACTGCCTCATTCAAAAGGTCAACTTTAAAAAATTCAAAGATACTGGTTAAGAATATACCATAAGATAGATTTGCCTTTTTGGTGCTTCTTACTGAGTCCCACATATGGCGGATCATAAGATAACCAAAAGAAATAGGAGTAGAGGTAACAAGTGCAAATAAGATGAGAGAGTCAGAATATGTTACTCTATTGTGAGAGCCGCTTTGAGGAGTCAAGATGTGGGTGATGATCCTGTGAAGCAATGAGTTGGTGGGACCAAGGGCCTTGTGGGTAGGGGTATTTCCATCCAAGCCTGAGAGATTCTCGCATGTGTGTTGAAGAACAACCTTATCGGTGACGCCGACTTGTGAGTCCCACCTTTCGGCCATGTAGGCTCTCGGCCCTTCTTCTTTATATCCCAAGGCCGTCCCAATGGTGGCAGTGTCAAGAGTGATGTGAACTTTTTTCACATATGAGTGGATGGTGCCATCAATGAGTCTCATGTTGGCATAGAATTGTCGGACTAAGCTAGGGTAAACCGGTTTTTGAATGTGAAGTAATGGAGTCCATTGAAGCAATTCAAACAAAGGAGACACATTTATTCCTTTGTTGGAGAGATTGTCAAGGTTGACAAGGTAGGTTAAACAGAGATGACACCTTTTCAAAACATCTTTCTGGAATTCAAATGAGGCGCAGGAGTTGAACCTAGCAGGGGCATAGTGGGAATGTGTTTTGCTGAACTTGTTCTTGAATTCCATGGATTCCAAGTTGGCAGGTTCGGTGGTGTCGTGCAGTGCAAAACTGTCTGGCTTCTGAGTACTCTTTCTAGGAGTAGCCTTCTTGGGTGGTGAATGCGGTGGTGATGGAATGGAGGATGTTTGTGATTCCTCTTCTTCTTCCACAGGTTCCTTTCCCTTCTTCCTTCTTGAAGAAGTTTTCTTGGCTATGACTTTTCTTCTTATGGTGTCTGTGTGTTTGGAGGGAGGTGAGGGTGATGATGATGTTGTGGAATGAATATGTATATGTGTATAAGATTGGGGTGTAGACGGTTTTTGAGAAAGAAGAATCTGTTTGCTTTTCCTAGGGGCGGTTTTCTTTTTCATGGTAGTGAAAATGGAGGAGTGGAATATGAGGAGGTTGGGTAGGAACCGAATAGAGTGAGGGAGGAGGGAAGATAGGGAAGCATTAAATGTGGATTGGAGAGAGAATGTGGAGGAAGTTAATAACCATTAAGAGCACGGTTAATAACCAGGGGATTTCCAAGAATTTGAAAAAGTGGTTTCTTTAAATCAAGGGATTAGTTGGAAGGAAAGATTTGATTTGACACTATGCCTCTTTCAACTAGATTTGATAAGACCACAAAAGGATTTTGAGTTTTCAAAAAAAAATGATGAACTAACAAAACGGTCAAGGTGGGGTCAAAGAGATTTGGTATGGTCCACGAAAATTAACTTTTGCGCAGCCTCCCCCTAGATCACATCCCTTCCTTCATTCTTATTTTTATCTCATCCATTCCTACGAGACAAAACAGGATAGAATCAGAATTTCACAAATTATCAACAGAAACAAGATCAATCATTCCCAAGCTTTTTCTTAATAAACAGAATCTGTCTTCACAGAGGGGTTTTGTAAAAATGTCAGCAAGTTGATCTTCAGATTTTACAAATTGAATATCAATAGTACCCTTTTGCACATGTTCTCTAATAAAATGATATTTGATCTCAATGTGCTTTATTCTTGAGTGCAAAACAAGATTTTTTGAAATATTTATAGCACTCATGTTATCACAAAACAATGGTATACTATTGATCTTTAATTTGTAATCTTCCAACAGCATTTTTAACCAAATTAATTGTGAGCAACATGCAGAAGCGGATATGTATTCAGCTTCAGCTATGGATAGAGCTACTGTGGCTTATTTTTTGCTTGACCACATGTTGAGTGAGCTTCCAAAGAAGCAACACATGCCGGAGGTGCTCCTTCTATCCACTCTATCTCCCGCATAATCTGCATCACAAAACCCTGCTGCACAAAAATCATCAGATTTTGGATACCATAAGCCATAATCACTAGTTCCCTTAATATATCTAATGATGCGCTTAACGGCCGAAAGATGGGATTCCTTTGGGTGAGATTGAAACCTTGAGCATACACCCACACTTTGAACAATGTCCGGTCTAGAGGATGTAAGATACATGAGTGATCCTATCATACCTCTATACCTTGTTTCATCCACATCTTTCCCATTATCATCTTTTTCAAGCTTAGTGTTTGGATGCATTGGAGTTCTCATTAGTTTGGAATTTTCAAGGCCAAATTTCTTGATTAATTCTTTAGCATACTTTCATACTTTCCTTGGTGAATAAAAGTACCACTAGGAGTTTGTTTAATTTGGAGGCCAAGAAAGAAAGTTAGCTCTCCTATTAAACTCATCTCAAACTCACTAGTCATGAGTTTTCCAAACTCTTCACACAAGGACTCGTTGACCGATCCAAATACAATATCATCCACATAAAATTGAACTAGAAGTATATCATCATTAGATGCTTTAATGAATAAAGTTGTGTCCGTGGTACCCCTTTGAAATTTATTTTTCAATAAGAAGGCACTAAGCCTTTCATACCAAGCTCTTGGAGCTTGCCTAAGGCCATAAAGGGCCTTTGATAATTTAAAAACATGATTTGGAAAATCTTTATGTTCGAAACCGGGGGGTTGAGCCACATACACTTCTCTTTCAATAAAGCCATTAAGGAAAGCACATTTAACATCCATTTGAAACATTTTGAAACCCTTATGGGCAGCATAGGCAAGAAGCAATCTAATTGCTTCCATTCTAGCCACCGGAGCAAAAGACTCATCAAAATCTATACCCTCTTCTTGATCATAACCTTGGGCTACTAATCTAGCTGATGAGTTTGGAAAACTCCAAATTAATATTTGTGATAAACAAACATTATTAAAATATTAAATTGCAAAATTATTAATTCAATCTTCATTACTCATATGTTAATTAATAATTTTGTTATGCAGGTTTAATATTGGGCCGAAAACAATTTTCTGGAGCAAGCCCAAAATACATTCAGCCTTTGGTTTTGATAATATATGATGAATATGGCTGATTTGATGTTACTAGGGCCCAAATGATTTTGATTGCTCTAAGTCCAAGTGTGTTACATGCTTTCAGTTTGTTTTGTGCATGTTCCAATTTTTACCAGGAAAGCAAATGCTTTTAGTGGACCAAAATTCAATAGTCCAATGTGTTTTATGCATGCTATGGTCCGAAAAGAAAATGATATTGGGCCAAAATGAAATCTATTGCTACCAAGCCCAATATTGATAAATGTTTCCATGCCTTATTCGAATCCATGAAGCAAATGAAATGCCTAAATGCTTCCAACGGATTCCACTTCATTATTTTGAAGGATTTCAAATTTAATTAATGCATTGGAAACATAAGAAAGAAAGAGAAGATTGATTTGATGGCTATTATGACACTTTACGCTACTCAACAAAGGGAAGTGGGAAACTTTAATTCACTTTTATTCTCTCTCTTTGTTCATTGATTATTGTTCAAATCCATTGAATATTCTCTCTCTTCTCTCTCATCTCTTTCTTCTTCCTTCTTCGGTTATTAACCAGGAATCCATGGAAGCTACTTGGAGCTACCGAAAGGAAAGGAAAGCATGCATCAAGACCATCAAGCTAATGATGGCAAGAAAATATACTAAAATAAAAATGAGTTGTGGCTGAGATTATCACCTAATCTGGTAAGATTTGGTGAGGTAATCTCGGATCCTTCTTACTCAAAAAGAAGGATGAAGATTCGGCCAGCAAGGAAGATCTTGGAGGCATGGCTTGTCTTTGATTCTGCTCAACCACCACAGGGAGTAGTTAGAGTGGCGAAGTGATGGTTGAAGGCAGAGATTGAAGCAGATGAAGTCATCATCATCATGAAGCATCAAGGGCCAGAAATTCATCTTGGAGAGGAAGCCCAGGATGGAGTGCTCGAATTGATGAAGAGTGATGACCAAGAAAGGACTAGAGGTATTTGCATGTTGGTTTTTGGCATGAGTTACCTCTTCTCTCTGTGAGGCCGAACCGGTTGTGTTGTGAAGGAAAAGAAGATGAGCTCGGGTTTGTGTTTCAACCGTGAAGGCTTCACTTCTCTATAAAAGGGGTGAACAGTCATGGTTTAAAGCAAGGAGTTAGAAGTAAGCAGTGAGAGTGCAAGGCATAGAGTTCTCAGAGCTACCTGAGCTAACAGATTTCTCTTCTCCTTCAATGTTTTCTGTTTTATAATTTTCTGTTTAATTTTGTCATGTCTTGAGTCTCATGGAAAAAGGCAAACAGTGAGGTTTGTATGAAAAAGCCATAGAGCGAAAAAAGACAGAGAGTGCAAAATTAAAAGAAAAAGCCATAGATGTCTTAGAGTTCCTTTGTACATCTGTGTTGTGTTTCATGATTCTGTGGGAATTCCCTTGTAAGTTGGGTTAGCACTTTACAATTTGTAATCTGGATGATTATAGTGAAATTCCATCATTGTTGTGATGGAGACTGGATGTAGGCTGCACTGTACTTAGCAGCTGAACCAGGATATATCTGGGTGTAATCTTCTCTCTTTCTTCCTACTTCAATTCTATTTTTACTGTTCAGATGAAAAATCAAAAATGTCTCGTGTCAAGTGACGAGACAAAATGAAAATGTCTCGTGGCTAGGGACGAGATAAAACAGAAAAGTCTCTTCTAAGTCCAGCAAGTGTTAGCAAGCAAAAAGGGGCTAAGATTCAACCCCCCCTTCTCTTAGCCACTGAAACCATCAATTGGTATCAGAGCTTGGTCTCAAAGAGATCAAGCTTTGCAGCTTGGAGTAAAGATCTTCATGGCGGAAAACAGTGGCGCAAATGTGGTGTCCTATAATCTGACCGAAGGACAATCAAGCAACAGACCTCCTCTTTTTAATGGGAAAAATTATACCTATTGGAAGGAGAGGATGAAGATATTTGTACAAGCTGTAGATTACAGACTTTGGAAGATTATTCTTGAAGGGCCTCAATTTCCAACTACCTCAAGTGCTGAAGGGGTAGTCTCTCTCAAACCAGAAGCAAGATGGACCGAGGAAGATAGGAAGAAGGTAGAATTAAATGCCAAGGCAGTAAACCTGCTCAACTGTGCTATCAGCTTTGAGGAGTACCGACGGGTATCACGATGCACAACGGCAAAGGAAATCTGGGACAAGTTACAAATCACTCATGAAGGAACCACTATTGTAAAGAAGACTCGGACAGATATGTTGAATAGAGAATATGAAATGTTTACAATGAAGGAAGGAGAATCCATTGATGAGCTGTTCGAACGGTTCAACACTATCATTGTTGGCTTAGATGTTCTGGGAATTACACATTCTGATTCTGTGCTTGTGAGAAGAGTGCTGAGATGTCTCACTAAAGAGTGGGAAACAAAAGCTTTAATTATTTCTGAGAGTAGTAATCTTGATTCCATGACACTTGATGATTTGAGAGGAAATCTTCTAGCTTTTGAAAACAGTTATTTGAAAAAAGACTCAAAAAAGAAAGGAATTGCTTTTTCTTCTGTGACTAACCCTCTGGATGATGAATCCAGTGATAATTCTTCTGAAAATGAGTTTGTGTTGTTTGTAAAAAAATTCATGAAAATGGTGAAACTCAGAGGCAAAGGCAGCAGCTCAAGGAAGATGAAGAAGGACCTTAGCAAAGTAATCTGTTACAATTGCAAGGAAAAGGGGCATTTCAAATCTGATTGTCCCAAGTTAAAAAGGGAAGAAAAGCCAAAAAGGGAAAAGAAAAAGGGACTGATGGCTTCATGGGAAGACTTGGAAAATGACTCAGATGATGATGATGAAGAATCTGAGACTAAGTCACAACCTTGTCTCATGGCAAATGAGGTAGAGCAGGTATCCTTTCAAAACTCTAACACTGAAGACCTTCATCTTATGATAGATCACCTTTCTGAAAAAATAAGATGTTTTCTAACTGAGAATCAAGATCTTGAACAACAAAATTTCATTCTTAAAGCTGAAAATGATTTCCTCAAAGAAAAACTAAGAGAGGCCGAAACTGCTTGTGATCTTGTGGAAGAAAATAAGCAGTTAAAAGCCCAAGTAAGAAGCTGTGAAAGTGACCATTCTGTTCTTGCATATGTGAACTGTTTTAAGCAAAATGAAGAGTTGCTCAAAGAGGTTAAAAGACTTAAAGAAGACTTAGCTAAGTTCACCCAAAGTTTTGAAAATTTGAACCAAATCTTGGCCAGTCAAAAACCTCTTTATGATAAAGCTGGGTTGGGATTTTATAAATCTGAAAAATCACATTTTGAAAACATTGCTTCATCTTCAAATGATGTAAAATATCAAGACCCAACTCACTTTAACAAAATAGCAACTCCAAGATTTTGTAGACTATGTAACCGAAGTGGTCATTTTCCAGTTCAATGTTTCTTTGGTGAAAGAATGATTGGTGACAAAGTTTACAAAGTTGTTTTTGATTACAATGATTTGGGACATAAGAGATGGTTTAACGTGAAAGGATCCAAGAAAATTTGCACTTGAGTTCATTTTGTAGGTATGCCTAGCATCCAAGAAGAAAGAAAATATGTGGTACATGGATAGCGGATGCTCTAGGCATATGACCGGAAAGACAACCTTCTTCATAAAGCTTGAGGATTTGTCACATTCGGTGATGATGCAAAAGGAAAAATAGTGGCTGTTGGGAAAGTGGGTAAAAATCTCTCATCTTGTATAAATGATGTCCTTCTTGTACATGGCTTGAAACATAACTTGCTTAGTGTTAGTCAATTGTGTGATTTGGGCTTTGAAGTTATTTTTAAGAAGCTTGTTTGCTTAGTAGTTTGTGAGAAAACTGGGGATGTTCTATTTGAAGCTAAAAGATGTAATAATGTGTATGGATTAACTCTTGAGGATTTAAAGGAACAAAATGTAACATGCTTCGCCTCTCTTGAATCTGAAAAATGGCTTTGGCATAGAAAGTTGGGCCATGCTAGCATGTACCAAATTTCTAAGCTAGTCAAAAAGAATTTGGTTAGAGGAATTCCAAACATCAAGTTTGATAAGGATCTTACTTGTGATGCTTGCCAATTGGGCAAACAAGTAAAATCCTCTTTTAAATCAAAAGATGGAATCTCAACCAAAAGACCATTGGAAATGTTACATATTGATCTTTTTGGTCCTACTAGAACTCAAAGTTTAGGAGGTAAACACTATGGTCTTGTGGTGGTAGATGATTACTCTAGTTTTGGTTGGGTACTTTTCCTTGCTCATAAGAATGATGCATTTTGTGCCTTCTCCACCCTTTGTAAGAAAATTCAAAATGAAAAGGATTTGAAAATTGCCCATTTGAGAAGTGATCACGGAAGAGAATTTGAAAATCAAGACTTTGAAAAATTCTGTGATGACTTAGGGATTTCTCATAATTTTTCATGCCCTAGAACCCCCAACAAAATGGGGTGGTTGAAAGAAGGAATCGAAGCCTTCAAGAAATGACTAGGGCCATGCTATGTGAGAATGAAATTCCCAAATTCTTATGGGCTGAAGCTGTGAACACAGCATGTTATATTTTGAATAGAACAATCATTAGAAAAGGGTTAAAGAAAACTCCTTATGAGCTATGGAAGGGAACCCCTCCAAACCTTAAGTACTTTCATGTTTTTGGATGCAAATGCTTTGTACTTAACAATAAGGAAAACCTTGGAAAATTTGATCCAAAATCCTATGAAGGAATGTTTGTTGGATATTCCACCACAAGCAAGGCCTATAGAGTTTATCTCAAAGAACATAGAACCATAGAGGAATCCATATATGTTACTTTTTGTGATTCTAACTTAATTCCCAGTACTGTAAAGGATAATAAATCAGATTGTGAAGAAGATGGAACAAATAAAGAAAATCCCAAATCTGTGCAAAATGAAGAATCTGTCAGCCCAGTTTTGTCTCGTCAGATCGGAGGAGAAACTTCCATTTTGTCTCCTGAGCAGGCATGAGCAACTGAAACAGTGAGACCACCAGAAGATCATCAAAGCTCAACACCTGTCCGAAAGCCTAGAGAATGGAAATCCATGAGGGGTTATCCTCATGACTTCATCATTGGTGATCCTTCTCAAGGTATAACCACAAGATCCTCCACCAAAAGGCAAACCGAACCTAGCAATTTTGCTCTCTTGTCACAAATAGAGCCTAACAATGTCAAACAAGCCCTTGAAGATCCATCATGGGTCAAGGCCATGCAAGAGGAACTTGCTCAATTTGACAAGAATGAGGTTTGGACATTAGTACCTCATCCGGATGGTAAGAAGGTAACGGGTACTAAGTGGGTATTTAAAAATAAACTTGGTGAGGATGGACAAGTTGTTAGTAACAAGGCTAGATTAGTGGCCCAAGGTTACGATCAAGAAGAGGGAATTGATTTTGATGAGTCGTTTGCTCCGGTAGCTAGAATGGAAGCAATTAGGTTGCTTCTTGCCTATGCTGCCCATAAAGGTTTCAAAATGTTTCAAATGGATGTTAAATGTGCTTTCCTTAATGGCTTTATTGATAGAGAAGTGTATGTGGCTCAACCCCCCGGTTTTGAATATAAAGATTTTCCTAATCATGTGTTTAAACTTTCAAAGGCTCTTTATGGCCTTAGACAAGCTCCAAGAGCTTGGTATGAAAGGCTTAGTGCCTTCTTGTTAGAAAATCATTTTCAAAGGGGAACCACCGACACTACTTTGTTCATTAAAGTTTCTAATGATGAGATCCTTCTTGTTCAAGTTTATATGGATGATATTGTGTTTGGATCAGCCAACGAGTCCTTGTGTGAAGAGTTTGGAAAACTCATGACTAGTGAGTTTGAAATGAGTTTAATGGGAGAGCTAACTTTCTTTCTTGGCCTCCAAATTAAACAAACTCCTAGTGGTACCTTTATTCACCAAGGCAAGTATGCAAAAGAATTGATAAAGAAATTTGGCTTAGAGAATTCCAAACCAATGGGAACACCAATGCATCCTAATACTAAACTTAAAAAGGATGATGATGGCCTAGATGTGGATGAGACACGGTATAGAGGAATGATTGGTTCACTAATGTATCTTACATCCTCTAGACCGGATATTGTTCAAAGTGTGGGTGTATGTTCAAGATTTCAATCTCACCCAAAAGAATCCCATTTAACGGCTGTTAAATGCATCATTAGGTATATTAAGGGAACATGTGATTATGGCTTATAGTATCCAAAATCTGATGATTTTTGTGCAGTAGGGTTTTGTGATGCAGATTATGCGGGAGATCGAGTGGATAGAAGGAGCACCTCGGGCATGTGTTGCTTCCTTGGAAGCTCACTCAACATGTGGTCAAGCAAGAAACAAGCCACAGTGGCTCTATCCACAGCTGAAGCAGAATATATATCCGCATCTGCTTGTTGTTCACAATTAATTTGGTTAAAAACTCAATTGGAAGATTACAAATTAAAAATCAATAGCATACCCTTATTTTGTGATAACATGAGTGCAATAAATATTTCCAAAAATCCTGTTCTGCAGTCTAGAACAAAGCACATTGAAATTAAATATCATTTTATTAGAGAACATGTGCAAAAGGGTACTATTGATATTCAATTTGTAAAATCTGAAGAACAACTTGTTGATATTTTTACAAAACCCTTCTGTGAAGATAGATTCTGTTTGTTAAGGAAAAGTTTGGGAATGATTGATTTAAGTCATGTTGAAAATTTGTGAATTTCTGATTCTGTCTGGTTTTATCTCGTAGGAATGGACGAGATAAAAACAAGGCATGCTGGAGGAGCTATGATTAAGGGGGAGGCTGCGCAGACTTTACGTTTAATGGGCCCCACATAATCAAGTTTGACCCCTCATTGAATTTTACTGGTTCCTCATTTTATGATGATCAAATCTTTTGAGTGTCATTTCAAATCTCATTGGAAGTGGTTATTGTCAAATCAAATTCCTCTCTCCATCTAATCCCTTAAAACTAGGAAACCACTTTTTCAAAACCCCTTGGTTAATAACCGCATCATTATGGTTATTAACTTCCCCGTCATCTCTCTCCAATCCTCATTAATTGCACCACTAACCTCCTTTCTCCTCACTCTCGTTCGGCACCCTCACCCTTTCATATTCAACCTCCTCCCTCCTCCTAACATGAAAAAGAAAACGGCACAAAAGAGAAGTGGCCGAACCCCTATTTCAAAAAGCCCACCGTTCTCATCACCTCAAACTCATACACATATCCATCTTCATTCTACCTCCTCTTCTACTCCATCACCTCCTTCCAAAAGGACCGAAACCATGCGTCGCAAAGTCATTGCTCATAAATCTTCAGGGAGAGGAAAGAACAAGGAGCCTAGCGTTCAAGAAGAAGAGGAGGAATCACATACTTCTCCACCACCATCGCCGCCGAAAAGACCTACTTCAACCACAAAAAGCTCTCAGAAAAGGCCAAAAAGCTTTGTTCTGCATGAAACAAGGGAACCGGCAAATTTGGAGTCTCTCGACTTCAAGAACAAATTTCACAAAACTCACTCCCATTTTGATCCCTCTCGGTTTTACTCATGTGCTTTCTATGAATTTCATAAAGAGGTTTTGCTGAAACGCCCTCTCTGTCTTTCATAACTGGTAAATCTTGAGAAACTGGCAACCAAAGGAATCAACTTTTCTTCCATGTTTGATGCTCTGAAGTGGACTCCACTGCTTCACATTCAAAAACTTTTGTACCCGGGGCTGGTCCGGGAATTTTATGCAAACATGCGTTTGATTGATGGCTCAATTCACTCTTATGTCAAACGTGTTTACATGACCCTCAACCGCTGCTCTTGGATATGAAGAAGAAGGGCCAAAAGTTTACATGGTTGATAAGTGGGATGATCAAGTTGGCATTGAACAACAAACGGTCTTACAACACATCTGTGCAAATCTCTCTGGTTTGGATGGACTAATTCCAACTCATCGAGCACTCGGTCCTGAGAACTCTCTGTTGCACCGTATCATCACTCACATTCTCACTCCACAAGGCGGTTCTCACCACAGAGTAACAGTTTCTGATTCTGTTATTTTATTTGCACTTCTTACTTCTTCCCAAATTTCATTTGCTTATGTTATGATACGTCATATGTGGGAAGCAGTGAAAAGTACCAAAAAGGCTAATCTTCTTTATGGCATGTTTCTCACATGTATATTTGAGTATTTTAAGGTTGATTTGACTAATGAAACTGTTGAGAACAAGATTTCCATGATTAAAGGAGGAGGAATTTCGGGCAAAAAGGGCAAGAAATCTGTTCCCTCTGAACCATCTCTCAGTGATCTGGAGAGCCATCCTGAGTCCTCAAATGTTACTGCATCAATCCGGGAGGTTCTCAATGAGATGCGCAACATGTCCAAGTTAATGTTCAAATCCCACAAGAATGCCAGAAAATTGGAATATGAACAAGAAAGGGCCTGGAAGAAATGCCATGATAGAGTTGGCTTCATGATAAAAAGCTTTGATGATGAAATGGGCACAGGGGATTTTGAAGCTGATTCCGACTCAGAATTCAATCTTTCTGATGATTGATGGCTGCTGTTTACTTTTATTTGATATTGGCTTCATTAGGCTCAATCTATTTTTTGTATAAGCATGACTTGATACTCATTGCTTTGTGATACTTTGATACACTCTAGTTACTCTGTTATGAATATTTTGCTCTGTTAATCATATTTTGTGCAGGTGCCCCCATGATGACAAAAGGGGGAGGAAAATCAGTTTCCAAAATTGAAATTGGAAACAAAGAAAAACAGGGGATAAGAACAGGGATGAAATTTTCAAATTGAAAATTCATGATCACCCTTGTTCGAAAAAATGCATGTTGGTTGATTTGCTTTGTTCAAACTTCATTTAGTTTATCATGATTAGTTAATTCTCTTTTGGCATCTGGTTTATAATTATGCTTGATTTTTTGATGCCTGGCTGTTGATTCATCATTGATAAACTTGTTGAATTGAAAATGTATTTTTGGCAGTTCCTTTAAATTGTATAAAGTATCAAAAACTGCCTTATTTTGCTCTACAAATATTTTCCTTCATGTTGTTTTGCTCTGATATATTAAACAGGAAATTGTTTGGATATTTTTTATGTTTGTAATATGTTGAGCAGTAAATCAGTTTATGATATCAGATGAGTTTTGATTATCAATTAAAACTGCTCATAAATCAAGCATTTCAGCATCATAAAATATGCTAAATAACATTGTTACTTGAAGCTTGATTTAAATGTTACAGGTTAGTTCTTCCCTTGGTAAAATAGCATACATCAAGGGGGAGTCATGTGATAATTTGAAAGGGGGAGAAATTCAATCTTCAAAGGGAGTACTCGTACTCAATCTTTAAATTTCTTTCCATTTCAATTTTAATAATGTTTGTCATCAAGGGGGAGATTGATGAGTTTGGAAAACTCCAAATTAATATTTGTGATAAACAAACATTATTAAAATATTAAATTGCAAAATTATTAATTCAATCTTCATTACTCATATGTTAATTAATAATTTTATTATGCAGGTTTAATATTGGGCCGAAAACAATTTTCTGGAGCAAGCCCAAAATACATTCAGCCTTTGGTTTTGATAATATATGATGAATATGGCTGATTTGATGTTACTAGGGCCCAAATGATTTTGATTGCTCTAAGCCCAAGTGTGTTACATGCTTTCAGTTTGTTTTGTGCATGTTCCAATTTTTACCAGGAAAACAAATGCTTTTAGTGGACCAAAATTCAATAGTCCAATGTGTTTTATGCATGCTATGGTCCGAAAAGAAAATGATATTGGGCCAAAATAAAATCTATTGCTACCAAGCCCAATATTGATAAATGTTTCCATGCCTTATTCGAATCCATGAAGCAAATGAAATGCCTAAATGCTTCCAACGGATTCCACTTCATTATTTTGAAGGATTTCAAATTTAATTAATGCATTGGAAACATAAGAAAGAAAGAGAAGATTGATTTGATGGCTATTATGACACTTCACGCTACTCAACAAAGGGAAGTGGGAAACTTTAATTCACTTTTATTCTCTCTCTTTGTTCATTGATTATTGTTCAAATCCATTGAATATTCTCTCTCTTCTCTCTCATCTCTTTCTTCTTCCTTCTTCGGTTATTAACCAGGAATCCATGGAAGCTACTTGGAGCTACCGAAAGGAAAGGAAAGCATGCATCAAGACCATCAAGCTAATGATGGCAAGAAAACATACTAAAATAAAAATGAGCTGTGGCTGAGATTATCACCTAATCTGGTAAGATTTGGTGAGGTAATCTCGGATCCTTCTTACTCAAAAAGAAGGATGAAGATTCGGCCAGCAAGGAAGATCTTGGAGGCGTGGCTTGTCTTTGATTCTGCTCAACCACCACAGGGAGTAGCTAGAGTGGCGAAGTGATGGTTGAAGGCAGAGATTGAAGCAGATGAAGTCATCATCATCATGAAGTATCAAGGGCCAGAAATCCATCTTGGAGAGGAAGCCAAGGATGGAGTGCTCGGATTGATGAAGAGTGATGACCAAGAAAGGACAAGAGGTATTTGCATGTTGGTTTTTGGCATGAGTTACCTCTTCTCTCTGTGAGGCCGAACCGGTTGTGTTGTGAAGGAAAAGAAGCTGGGCTCGGGTTTGTGTTTCAACCGTGAAGGCTTCACTTCTCTATAAAAGGGGTGAACAGTCATGGTTTGAAGCAAGGAGTTAGAAGTAAGCAGTGAGAGTGCAAGGCACAGAGTTCTCAGAGCTACCTGAGCTAACAGATTTCTCTTCTCCTTCAATGTTTTCTGTTTTATAATTTTCTGTTTAATTTTGTCATATCTTGAGTCTCATGGAAAAAGGCAAACAGTGAGGTTTGTATGAAAAAGCCATAGAGCGGAAAAAGGCAGAGAGTGCAAAATTAAAAGAAAAAGCCATAGATGTCTTAGAGTTCCTTTGTACATCTGTGTTGTGTTTCATGATTCTGTGGGAATCCCCTTGTAAGTTGGGTTAGCATTTTACAATTTGTAATCTGGATGATTATAGTGAAATTCCATCATTGTTGTGATGGAGACTGGATGTAGGCTGCACTGCACTTAGCAGCTGAACCAGGATATATCTGGGTGTAATCTTCTCTCTTTCTTCCCACTTCAATTCTGTTTTTACTGTTCAGATGAAAAATCAAAAATGTCTCGTGTCAAGTGACGAGACAAAATGAAATGGTCTCGTGGCTAGGGACGAGATAAAACAGAAAAGTCTCTTCTAAGTCCAACAAGTGTTAGCAAGCAAAAAGGGGCTAAGATTCAACCCCCCCTTCTCTTAGCCACTGAAACCATCACTAGCCTTGTTACGAACAACTTGTCCATCCTCACCAAGTTTATTTTTAAAACCTACTTAGTACCCGTAACTTTCTTACCATCCAGATGAGGTACTAGTGTCCAAACCACATTCTTGTCAAATTGAGCAAGCTCCTCTTGCATGGCTTTCACCCATGATGGATCTTCAAGAGCTTGTTTGACATTGTTGGGCTCCATTTGTGACAAGAGTGCAAGATGGCTTGGTTCGGATTGTCTTTTGGTTGAAGATCTAGTTGTCACATCTTGAGAGGGATTTCCAATGATAAAGTCATAAGGATAACCCCTCATAGACTTCCATTCTCTAGGCTTCCTTTGAGGTGTTGAGCTTTGATGAGCTTCTGTGGGCCTCACTGTTTCAGTTTCTCTTGCTGGCTCAGGAGACAAAATAGAAATGTCTCCTCCATTCTGACGAGACAAAACTGTACTGGCAGATTCTTCATTTTGGGCAGACTTGAGATTTTCTTTGCTTGTTCCAGCTTCTTCACAATCTGAATCATTATCTATCATAGTACTGGGAATTAAATTAGAATCACAAAAAGTAACATGTATAGATTCCTCTATGGTTCTATGATCTTTGAGATAAATCCTATAGGCCTTGCTAGTGGTAGAGTATCCAACAAACATTCCTTCATAAGATTTTGGATCAAACTTGCCAAGATTTTCTTTGTTGTTAAGTACAAAATATTTGCATCCAAAAATATGAAAGTACTTAAGATTGGGAGGGGTTCCTTTCCATAGCTCATAAGGAGTTCTTTTCAACCCTTTTCTAATTATTGTCCTATTCAAAATATAGCATGCTGTATTTATAACTTCAGCCCATAGAAATTTAGGAACCTCATTCTCACATAACATAGCCCTAGTCATTTCTTGAAGGCTTCTATTCCTTCTTTCAACAATCCCATTTTGTTGAGGTGTTCTACGACATGAAAAATTATGAGTAATTCCAAAGTCATCACAGAATTTTTCAAAGTGTTGATTTTCAAATTCTTTTCCGTGATCACTTCTCAAATGGGCCACTTTTAAATCTTTTTCATTTTGAATTTTCTTGCAAAGAGTTGAGAAAGCATTGAAAGCATCATTTTTATGAGCAAGAAAAAGTACCTAACCAAATCTAGAGTAATCATCTACCACTACCAAACCATAGTATTTACCTCCTAAACTTTGAGTTCTTGTTGGACCAAAAAGATCAATGTGTAACATCTCTAATGGCCTTTTGGTTGAAATTCCATCTTTTGGTTTAAAAGAGGATTTAACTTGTTTGCCTAATTGACAAGCATCACAAGTAAGATCTTTATCAAATGTGATTTTAGGAATTCTTCTAACCAGATTTTTCTTTACTAGCTTAGAAATTTGGTACATGCTAGCATGACCCAACTTTCTATGCCATAGCCATTTTTCAGATTCAAGAGAAGTAAAACATGTTACATTTTGTTCTTTCAAGTCCTCAAGAGTTAATCCATACACATTATTGCATCTTTTAGCTTCAAAAAGAATATTCCCAGTTTTTTCACAAACAACCAAACACACAAATTTTGTAAAAATAACTTCAAAACCTAAGTCACACAATTGGCTTACACTAAGTAAATTATGTTTCAAACCATTTATAAGAAGAACATCATTTATACAAGATGAAAAGCTTTTACCAACTTTTCCAACGGCCACTATCTTTCCTTTACCATCATTACCAAAAGTGACAAGTCCTCCATCATATTCATCAAGCTTTATGAAGAAAGTTGTCTTTCCGGTCATATGTCTAGAGCATCCGCTGTCTATGTACCACATATTTTCCTTCCTCTTGGATGCTAGGCATACCTACAAAATGAGCTCAAGTGACCTTAGGTATCCAAATCTTTTTGGATCCTTTCACGTTAAACCATCTCCTATGTCCCAAATCATTGTAATAAAAAATAACTTTGTAAACTTTATCACCAATCATTCTTTCACCAAAAAAACACTGAACGGGAAAATAACCGTTTTGGTTGCATAGCCTACAAAACCTTGGAGTTGCTGTTTTGTTAAAGTAGGTGGGATCTTGAAACCTTGTGTCATTAGAGGAAGAAGCTCTATTTTTAAAAGAAGGTTTCTTATCAGTTTTATAAAACTCCAAACCAGCTTTATCAAAGAGTGGTTTTTGACTGGCCAATATTTGATTTAAATTTTCAGAACTTTGAGTAAACTTGGCTAAGTCATTTTCAAGACTTTTAACCTTTTTCAGCAACTTTTCATTTTCCTTGAAACAATTTACATATGCAACTACCGAATGATCACTTTCGCAACTTCTAAGTTGAGCTTTCAACTGCTTATTTTCTTCCACAAGATCACAAGCAGTTTCGGCCTCCCTTAGCTTTTCTTTGAGAAAATTATTTTCAGCTTTAAGAATTGTAATTTGTTGTTCAAGTCTTGATTATCAAGGAGAAAGCATCTTATTTTTTCAGAGAGGTGATCTATCATAAGATGAAGGTCTTCAGTGTCAGGGTTTTGAAAGAATACCTGATCTATATGATTTTCCATGAGACAAGGCTGTGACTTGGTCTCTGATTCTTCATCACTGTCTGAGTCATTTTTCAAGTCTTCCCATGATGCCATTAGACCCTTCTTCTTCTCCCCTTTTTTCTTCTCCTCCTTTTTTAACTTGGGACAATCAGATTTGAAGTGCCTCATTTCCTTGCAGTTGTAACAAGTTACTTTGCTAAGGTCTTTCTTCATTTTCCTTGAGCTGCCGCCTTTGCCTTTGAACTTCACCATTTTTCTGAATTTTTTGGCAAACAACACAAATTCATTTTCAGAGGAGTTATCACTGGATTCATCAACCAGGGGGTTAGTCACAGAAGAAAAAGTAATTCCTTTCTTTTTTGAATCTTTTTTCAAATAAGTATTTTTAAAAGCAAGAAGGTTTCCTCTCAAATCATCCAATGTCATGGAATCAAGACTACTGCTCTCAGAAATAATTAAAGCTTTTGTTTCCCACTCTTTAGTGAGACATTTCAACATTCTTCTCACAAGCACAGAATCAGAGTGTGTTATTCCCATAGCATCCAAGCCAACAATGATGGTGTTGAACCGTTTGAACAGTTCATCAATGGATTCTCCTTCCTTCATTGCAAACATTTCATACTCTCTGTTTAACATGTCTATCCGAGTCTTCTTTACAATGGTGGTTCCTTCATGAGTGATTTGCAATTTATCCCATATTTTCTTTGCCGTTGTGCATCGTGATACTCGTCAGTACTCCTCGAAGCTGATAGCACAGTTGAGCAGATTTACAGCTTTAGCATTTAGCTTAACCTTCTTTTTATCTTTCTCGGTCCAGCTAGCTTCTGGTTTAAGTGTGACAACTCCTTCAGCACTTGTGTTGGTTGGAAATTGAGGACCTTTTAGGATGATCTTCCAAAGCCTGTAGTCTACTGCTTGCACAAAGATCTTCATTCTCTCCTTCCAATAAGTATAGTTTTTCCCATTCAAAAGAGGAGGTCTGTTGCTTGACTGTCCTTCTGTAAGATTGTAGGACACCATATTCGAGCCACTGCTTTCTGCCATGTGGATCTTTTCTCCAAGCTGCAAAGCTTGATCTCTTTGAGACCAAGCTCTGATACTAATTGATGGCTTTTAGTGGCTAAGATAATGGGGGTTGAATCTTAGCCCCCTTTTTAATCAATTACACTTTCTGATCTTTGAGGAGACTTTTGATTTTTTTTGTCTCGTCCTTAGCCACGAGACTTTTATTTTTGTCTCGTCACTTGGCACGAGATATTTTTTGTTTTAGCTCCTGTGCAGTAGAAACAGAAATGGAGTAGAAGAGAGAGAAAGTTACACCCAGATATATCCTGGTTCAGCTGCTAAGTGCAGTACAGCCTACATCCAGTCTCCATCACAACAATGATGGAATTTCACTATAATCAACCTGATTACAAACTGTAAAATGCTAACCCAACTTACAAGGAGATTTCCACAGAATCATTAAACACAAAACATATGTACAAAGGAACTCTAAGGACATCTATGGCTTTTTCTTTTTAATTTTGCACTCTGCCTTTTTTCGCTCTATGGCTTTTTCATACAAACCTCACTGTTTGCCTTTTTTCCATGAGACTCAAGACATGACAAAATTAAACAGAAAAATTACAAAATAGAATACATTGAAGGAGAAGAAAAACTGTAAGCTTAGGTAGCTATGAGACTTCTGTGCTTTGCACTCTCTCACTTTCTCCTTGAATCAAACCATGACTGTTTACCCCTTTTATAGAGAGGAGAAGCCTTCACAGTTGAAACAAGAACCAAGCTTAACTTCTTTTTCTTCACCCATAACCGGTTCGGCCAGAGAGAGAGAAGAGGTAACCCATGCAAAACCCAACATGCAAATACCTCTAGTTCTCCCTTGGTCATCATCCTTCATCAATTCGAGCGCTCCATCCTTGGCTTGTTCTCCAACATGAAATTCTGGCCCTTGATGCTTCATGATGATAATGATGGCTTCATCTGCTCCAATCTATGCCTCTTCCATCACGTAGCTACCCTAGCTACCTTCTGTGGTGGTTGAGCAGAATCAGAGACAAGCCAACACTTCAAGAATCTTCACCTTGCTGGCCGATATCTTTTTTTCCATTTTTTGGTATGAAGAAGCTAAGATCTCATCACCAAATCTTTTCACAAGTGATAAGAATCTCAGCCACAACATACTTTATGTTTTTTTTCATGCCATCATTGTGATGGTCTTGTGACTTGCTTTTTGATGAGCGGACAATTTATACGCTTTTTGGCATTGTTTTCAGTATATTTTTAGTATGTTTTAATTAGTTTTTATTATATTTTCATTATTTTTTAGTTAAAATTCACTTTTCTGGACTTTACTATGAGTTTGTGTGTTTTTTTGTGATTTCAGATATTTTCTGGCTGAAATTGAGGGACCTGAGCAAAAATCTGATTCAGAGGCTGAAAATGACTGCAGATGCTGTTGGTTTCTGACCTTCCTGCACTCGAAGTGGATTTTCTGGAGCTACAGAAGCCCAATTGGCGCGCTCTCAACGGCGTTGGAAAGTAGACATCCTGGGCTTTCCAGCAATGTATAATAGTCCATACTTTGCCCGAGATTTGATGGCCCAAACCGGCGTTGCAAATCAGCTTCAGAATTCCCAGCGTTTAACGCTGGAACTGGCATAAAAATTGGAGTTAAACGCCCAAACTGGCATAAAAGCTGGCGTTTAACTCCAGAAAAAGTCTCTACACATGAAGGCTTCAATGCTCAGCCCAAGCACACACTAAGTGGACCCAGAAGTGGATTTTTACGTCATTTACTCATTTCTGTATACCCTAGGTTACTAGTGCACTATTAATAGGATCTTTTGACATTGTATCTGGACCTCATGACACTTTACACGTTTCTCATTGTATCTTCTACAGCATGAGTCTCTAAACCCCATGGTTGGGGGTGAGGAGCTCTGCTGTGTCTTGATGGATTAATGCAATTACTACTGTTTTTCATTCAATCATGCTTGCTTCCATTCTAAGATATCACTTGTTCTTAAACCTGATGAATGTGATGATCCGTGACACTCATCATCATTCTCAACTATGAACGTGTGCCTGACAACCACCTCCGTTCTACCTTAGGTTGAGTAGATATCTCTTGGATTCCTTAATCAGAATCTTCGTGGTATAAGCTAGGATTGATGGCGGCATTCAAGAGAATCCGGAAGGTCTAAACCTTGTCTGTGGTATTCCGAGTAGGATTCAAGGATTGAATGACTGTGACGAGCTTCAAACTCCTGAAGGCTGGGCGTTAGTGACAGACGCAAAAGAATCACTGGATTCTATTCCAACCTGATTGAGAACCGACAGATGATTAGCCGTGCTGTGACAGAGCGCGTTGAACATTTTCACTGAGAGGATGGGAGGTAGCCATTGACAACGGTGAAACCCTACATACAGCTTTCCATGGAAGGAGCTTTGCGTGTTTGAAGAAGAAGACAGTAGGAAAGCATAGATTCAGAAGCCAGAGCATCTCCTAAACCTCAACCGGTTCCCCATTACTGCAAAACAAGTATTCATTTCATGTTCTTTTGCTTTTTACAATCAACCCTGATAATTATTGATATCCTGACTAAGAGTTACAAGATAACCATAGCTTGCTTCAAGCCGACAATCTCTGTGGGATCGACCCTTACTCACGTAAGGTATTACTTGGACGACCCAGTGCACTTGCTGGTTAGTTGTGCGGAATTGCAAAAGTGTGATTGCAATTTCGTGCACCAAGTTTTTGGCGCCGTTGCCGGGGATTGTTCGAGTTTGGACAACTGACGGCTTATCTTGTTGCTTAGATTAGGACTATTTTATTTTTGTTGGTTTAGAGTCTTTTAGTTGAGTCTAGTTTCATATTTTAAGTTTGGTGTCAATTGCATGCTTTTATTTTTCTTTTAATTTTCGAATTTGCATGTCCTTAGTCCCTTTTTGATCCTTAAAAATTCTAAGTTTGGTGTCCTCTTTGTGTTTTTCCCTTAAAATTTTCGAAAATTAGTGTTTGATTTTCTAAAAATTTTAAGTTTGGTGTCATTTTGTTGTTTTCTCTTTCCTCATTTCAAAAAAAAATATATCAAATCTCTTTCAAAATAATTTTCAATCATATCTTTTCTATTGCTAACTCCAAAATCTTTTTAACTAATTAATTGATTTAGTTTTCAATTTGCTTTGATCTTATTTTCTTTTAGTTTTCGAAAATTTATTTTGTTTTCCTTTATTTTATTTTATTTTTTCGGTCAATTCAAAAAAAAATATATTTTAATCTACTTGCAATCCATATCATTTTCCTTTCTCCATCATGGACCTAAGTGGAATTGAGCAGTCCAGAAGGACTTTGGGGTCATATGCTAACCCCATTACGGCTGCATAAAGACATGGAAACAGTTATCAGACAAATTCTTGAATCAATTTTACCCTCCAAAAAGGATGACACAGCTAAGGCTGGACATCCAAGGCTTTAAACAAGAGGATAATGAACCCCTTTACAATGCCTGGGAGAGGTATAGAGGTATGCTAAGAAAATGCCCCTCTGAAATGTTTTCAGAGTGGGTACAGTTAGACATCTTCTACTATGGGCTTACAGAAAAAGCTCAGATGTCTTTAGATCACTCAGCTGGTGGATCTATACATATGAGGAAGACGATTGAAGAGGCTCAAGAGCTTATAGATACTGTTGCTAGAAATCAATATTTGTACTCTAGCAATGAGTTCTCTACAAAAAAAGAAGTTATGGCAGTAGCCACTGGTCCTAATCCTCAAGAACAGATGATTGAGCTTAATCAGCAATTACAACTGATGACAAAACAGTTAGCAGAATTTAAAGAGATGCTCCAAGAAACTAAAATTGCTAACAAGAACATAGAACTTCAGTTGAATCAGGCAAAACAGCAGATATCTAAACAGATAACAGAAGAATGTCAAGCAGTTCAATTGAGGAGTGGGAAGACATTGAATAACACTGCTCAAAGTAGCAAAAAGCCAAATAAGGAACAATTGACAGAGGATAACCAAACCACTGTCCAAAATCCCTCTGAGGACAGTAAGATCCCAGAGAGGAGTACTTTTGGCGTTCAAATGCCAGAAAAGGGGAGAAAGCTGGCGTTAAACGCCCATTCCCTACCCAGTTCTGGCGTTCAAACGCCAGAAAAGGGAGAGAAGTTGGCGTTAAACGCCCAATCTTCACCCAATCCTGGCGTTCAGACGCCAAGGGAGGATCAGACACCTGAGAGTGCTGACAGTAATCCCTTTAAAAAGGCTTCTTCAACCACTTCTGTAAGGAATAGACCTGCAGCAACTAAGGTTGAAGAATATAAAGCCAAGATGCCTTATCCTCAGAAACTCCGCCAAGCGGAACAGGATAAGCAATTTGCCCGCTTTGCAGACTATCTAAGGACTCTTGAAATAAAGATTCCATTTGCAGAGGCACTTTAGCAAATACCTTCTTATGCTAAGTTCATGAAAGAGATCCTAAGTCATAAGAAAGATTGGAGAGAAACTGAAAAAGTATTTCTCACTGAAGAATGCAGTGCAGTCATTTTAAAAAGCTTACCAGAAAAGCTTCAAGATCCAGGAAGCTTTATGATACCATGCACATTAGAAGGTGCTTGCACCAAGACAGCCCTATGTGATCTTGGAGCAAGCATCAATCTAATACCTGCATCCACTATCAGAAAGCTTGGGTTGACTGAAGAAGTCAAACCAACCCGGATATGCCTCCAACTTGCTTATGGCTCCATTAAATATCCATCAGGCATAATAGAGGACATGATTGTCAAGGTTGGGCCATTCACCTTTCCAACTGACTTTGTGGTGCTGAAAATGGAGGAGCACAAGAGTGCAACTCTCATTCTAGGAAGACCTTTCCTAGCAACTGGACGAACTCTCATTGATGTACAAAAAGGGGAAGTAACCCTGAGAGTCAATGATGATGAGTTCAAGTTGAATGCTGTAAAAGCTATGCAGCATCCAGACACACCAAATGACTGCATGGGCGTTGACATTATTGACTCTTTGGTGGAAGAGATCAATATGACTGAAAGTCTAGAATCAGAGCTTGAGGACATCTTCAAGGATGCTCAGCCTGATCAAGAAGAGCCAGAGGAAACAAAGAAATTTTTGAAAATTCCTCAGGAGGAGGATAAGCCTCCCAAACTTGAACTCAAACCACTACCACCATCCCTGAAGTATGCATTTTTGGGAGAGGGTGACACTTTTTCAGTGATTATAAGCTCTGCTTTAAATCTACAGGAAGAGGAAGCACTAATTCAAGTGCTAAGGACACACAAGACAGCTCTTGGGTGGTCCATAAGTGATCTTAAGGGCATTAGCCCAGCTAGATACATGCACAAGATCCTGTTGGAGGATAATGCCAAACCAGTGGTCCAACCACAAAGGAGGCTAAATCCAGCCATGAAGGAGGTGGTGCAAAAGGAGGTCACTAAATTACTAGAGGCTGGGATTATCTATCCTATTTCTGATAGCCCCTGGGTAAGCCATGTCCAAGTTGTCCCTAAAAAGGGAGGCATGACAGTGGTTCATAATGAAAAAAATAAACTGGTTCCTACAAGAACAGTCACAGGGTGGCGTATTTGTATTGACTACAGAAGGCTCAATACAGCCACCAGAAAGGATCATTTTCCTTTACCATTCATAGACCAAATGCTAGAAAGACTAGCTGGTCATGATTATTACTGCTTTTTGGATGGCTATTCAGGTTACAACCAAATTGTAGTAGACCCTCAAGACCAAGAGAAAACAGCATTTACTTGCCCTTCTGGCGTGTTTGCCTACAGGAGGATGCCTTTTGGTCTGTGTAATGCTCCTGCAACCTTTCAGAGATGCATGCTATCCATCTTCTCTGATATGGTGGAGAAATTCCTGGAAGTCTTCATGGATGACTTCTCAGTATATGGAGACTCATTCAGCTCCTGTCTTGACCACCTAGCACTTGTCCTGAAAAGGTGCCAAGAGACTAACCTGGTTTTAAACTGGGAGAAATGTCACTTTATGGTGACTGAGGGAATTGTCCTTGGGCACAAAATTTCAAGCAGGGGAATAGAGGTGGATAAGGCAAAGGTAAAGGTAATTGAAAAATTACCACCACCTACCAATGTTAAGGCAATCAGAAGCTTTCTGGGGCATGCAGGATTCTACAGGAGGTTTATAAAGGATTTTTCGAAAATTGCAAAACCTTTGAGCAACCTGCTAGCTGCTGACACACCATTTGTGTTTGACACACAGTGTCTGCAGGCATTTGAGACCCTGAAAGCCAAGCTGGTAACAGCACTAGTCATCTCTGCACCAGACTGGACATTGCCATTTGAACTAATGTGTGATGCCAGTGACCATGCCATTGGTGCAGTGTTGGGACAGAGGCGTAACAAGCTTCTGCACGTCATTTATTATGCCAGCCGTGTTCTAAATGATGCACAAAAGAATTACACAACCACAGAAAAAGAATTACTTGCAGTGGTCTATGCCATTGACAAGTTTAGATCCTATCTAGTGGGATCAAAGGTGATTGTGTACACTGACCATGCTGCTCTTAAGTACTTACTCACAAAGCAGGATTCAAAACCCAGGCTTATAAGATGGGTGTTGCTTCTGCAAGAGTTTGATATAGAAATAAGAGACAGAAAAGGGACAGAGAACCAAGTAGCTGATCATCTGTCCCGAATAGAACCAGTAGCTGGGGCGTCCCTCCCTTCTACTGAGATTTCTGAGACTTTTCCAGATGAGCAACTCTTTGCCATTCAGGAAGCTCCATGGTTTGCAGATATTGCAAATTACAAAGCTGTGAGGTTCATACCCCAGGAGTACAGCAGGGTGCAAAGAAAGAAACTAATTTCAGATGCCAAGTACTACCTATGGGATGAGCCATATCTCTTTAAGAGATGTGCAGACGGAATGATCCGTAGATGTGTACCCAGAGAGGAAGCACAAAGGATCATATGGCACTGCCATGGATTACAGTATGGGGGGTATTTTGGAAATGAGCGAACAACCACTAAGGTCCTCCAATGTGGCTTCTACTGGCCTACTCTCTATAGAGATACCCGAGAGTTTGTGCATAACTGTGACAGCTGCCAAAGAGCTGGTAACTTGCCTCACGGATACGCCATGCCTCAACAATGGATCTTAGAGATTGAGTTGTTTGATGTATGGGGGATTGACTTCATGGGTCCATTCCCACCATCATACTCAAACACTTACATTCTGGTAGCAGTGGACTATGTATCTAAGTGGGTAGAAGCAATTGCTACACCCACTAATGACACTAAGACCGTGCTGAAATTCCTCCAGAAACACATCTTCAGCAGATTTGGTGTTCCCAGAGTCATAATCAGTGATGGGGGTACTCATTTCTGTAATAAACAGCTGTACTCTGCTATGGTCCGATATGGAATTAGCCACAAAGTGGCGACCCCGTATCATCCACAGACAAATGGGCAAGCTGAAGTCTCTAACAGAGAGTTAAAAAGAATCCTTGAACGGACTGTAATTGCCCGTAGAAAGGATTGGGCAAAGAGCTTGGATGATGCTCTGTGGGCATACAGAACAGCATTCAAGACTCCAATAGGAACTTCTCCATACCAACTTGTGTATGGCAAGGCCTGTCATCTGCCCGTGGAACTGGAACATAAAGCTTACTGGGCAACCAGATTCCTAAACCTGGATGCTAAGTTAGCTGGTGAAAAAAGATTGCTCCAGCTAAATGAGCTAGATGAATTTAGACTCAGTGCCTTTGAAAATGCTAAGATTTATAAGGAAAAGGCAAAGAAGTGGCATGACAAGAAGTTGTCATCCAGAGTCTTTGAGCCAGGACAAAAAGTTCTGCTCTTCAACTCTAGGCTCAGATTGTTCCCAGGAAAACTTAAATCCCGCTGGAGGGGTCCGTATGTGATTACAGGAGTATCACCATATGGATATATTGAGCTTCAGGATATTGATTCTGACAAGAAGTTCATTGTTAATGGACAGAGGATCAAGCATTATCTTGAAAGCAACTTTGAGCAGGAATGCTCAAAACTGAGGCTGGAATAATCCTCAGTGAAGGTCCAGCTAAAGACAATAAAGAAGCGCTTGCTGGGAGGCAACCCAGTCATTAGCAGGTTATATGTTTTGTTTCTACAAGGGCAAGTATCAAAAATGAAGGAATTCACAGAGTTACAGAAGGATTCAGTGCAAAAAGCAGAGAAAAAGAGCTTACTGGCGAAAAAATGCCAATAAGGGGTACTTTGGGCGTTAAACGCCAGAATGGGCACCATTCTGGGTGTTTAACGCCAGTAAAGGTGCCATTTTGGGCGTTAAACGCCAGAATGGGCACTATTCTGGGCGTTTAACACCAGGCGTGCAGCATCCTGGGCGTTTAGCAAAACGCCCAGTGACAAAGGGAATTCTGGCGTTTAACGCCAGCCAGGGCACCTGGCTGGGCGTTAAACGCCCACAATGGCCAACAAATGGGCGTCAAACGCCAGAATGGATACCATTCTGGGCGTTTAACGCCAGAAAGGTGGGGGACTGAGATTTTGCTTTCCGATTAAATTTTTTTCAAACTTTCCTTTTTTGATCCATACTTTTCTACATAAACACATTTCAAACTTTCATCATTCACCTTCAAATTTTCAAAAATTAAAATCAATCTTCAAATCTCTCTCAAATCCTTCCTAAATCTTCTTCAAAAACTCAAATTTTTCTCAAATTCTCTCCATATCTTCTCAAATCTCCTTCAAAATTTTCGAAATCTCTCCCCCTCCCTTATAAATACACGTTCGGCCACCCTATTTCCCCACACCATTCGAATTTGCTGTCCTCCTCTCTCTCCTCTTTCCTTTCTTTTGCTTGAGGACAAGCAAACCTCTAAGTTTGGTGTGCTTTTCTGTGATCACTAAGCCAAGATTCATCAAGATCATGACTCCTAAGGGAAAACAAACCAATTTAAGAGGAAAGAAAGAGAATAATCCAAAGAATCTTTGGAATCAAGAGAAGTTCTTAACCAAAGAACATGAAGACCATTATCACAAAATAATGGGTCTAAGGTCAGTGATCCCGGAAGTCAAATTCGATCTGAAAGAAGATGAATATCTGGGGATCCAAGAGCAAATTCGAAACAGAGGATGGGAAGTTCTAACCAATCCTGAGATAAAGGTTGGAAGAAATATGCTTCAGGAATTCTACTCAAATCTGTGGCTGACAGATAAGCAGAGAATGACTGGAACTGCTTTCCATACTTACAGAACCATGGTCAGAGGAAAAGTTATCTACTTCCATCTGGACAAAATAAGAGAGATTTTCAAATTGCCTCAACTGCAAGATGATCCTGAATCCTTTAATAGGAGAATGATGAGAGCAGATAAAGGGTTGGATCAAGTTCTAGAGGACATATGCCTCCCTGGAACTAAGTGGATAACCAATTCAAAAGGTGTCCCAAACCAACTCAAGAGGGGAGACCTCAAACCAATTGCAAGAGGTTGGCTAGACTTTATTGGGCGTTCCATATTGCCCACTAGCAACCTTTCTGAGGTCACTATCAAAAGAGCAGTGATGATTCATTGCATTATGCTTGGAAAAGAAGTGGAGGTTCATCATCTGATTGCTTGTGAGATCTACACAATTGCAAATAAGAATTCCATTGAAGCCAAACTGGCTTACCCAAGCTTGATCTCCTTGCTCTGTAAAGAGGCTGGGGTAAAGATGGGAGTAGATGAATTCATACCCATTGAACATCCAATCACCAAGAAGTCAATGGAAGGACAAATGCAAGACAACTCTATCAAAAAGAGGGTGCAGGAGTTTCTCCCTGAATTTCCTGAAATTGACTACTGGGCCAGCCTAGAAGCATCTATCACCAAGTTGCAAGAAACTATGGAGCAACTTAAGGAAGAACAGCAGAATCAGAACTGCATGCTCTGCAAATTGCTGAAGGAACAAGAGAAGCAGGGGCGTGAACTTCAAGAATTGAAGCGCCAAAAGTTCTCCCCTTAATTTGAGGGAGCATCCACTTCTCAAAATCAAGATTGTTGAGTCCTAACTCTGTGATAACCTCTATCATTAGGAGCCTATTTAAATTTTTGTTTTCTATTCTTACTGGTCTCATCTTATATCTATTTTTTGAGTATTGTTCTTAATTCATGATTAATAAAAATTAAAGTTCATGTCTTAAAGCTATGAATGTCCTATGAATCCATCACCTCTCTTAAATGAAAAGTGCTTTAATCACAAAAGAACAAGAAGTACAGGATTTCGAATTTATCTTTGAAACTAGTTGAATTAGTTTGATGTGGTGACAATACTTTTTGTTTTCTGAATGAATGCCTGAACAGTGCATATGTCTTTTGAATTTGTTGTTTTAAGAATGTTAAAATTGTTGGCTCTTGAAAGAATGAGGAAAAAGAGAACTGTTATTGAGGATCTGAAAAATCATCAATTTGATTCTTGAAGCAAGAAAAAGCAGTGATTCAAAAAAAAAACGAAAAAAAAGATAGAAGAAAAAGAAAGAAATAAAGTTGTGATCCAAGACAAAAAGAGTGTGCTTAAGAACCCTGGACACCTCTAATTGGGGACTCTAGCAAAGCTGAGTCACAATCTGAAAAGGTTCACCCAAGTATGTGTCTGTGGCATGTATGTATCCGGTGGTAATACTGGAAGACAAAGTGCTTTGGGCCACAACCAAGACTCATAAAATAGCTATGTTCAAGAATCATTATACTTAACTAGGAGAATCAATAACACTATCTGAGTTCTGAGTTCCTATAGATGCCAATCATTCTGAACCTCAAAGGATAAAGTGAGATGCCAAAACTGTTCGGAAGCAAAAAGCTACTAGTCCCGCTCATCTAATTGGAGCTAAGTTTCCTTGATATTTTGGAGTCTATAGTATATTCTCTTCTTTTTATCCTATTTTGATTTTCAGTTGCTTGGGGACAAGCAACAATTTAAGTTTGGTGTTGTGATGAGCGGACAATTTATACGCTTTTTGGCATTGTTTTCAGTATGTTTTTAGTATGTTTTAATTAGTTTTTATTATATTTTCATTATTTTTTAGTTAAAATTCACTTTTCTGGACTTTACTATGAGTTTGTGTGTTTTTCTGTGATTTCAGGTATTTTCTGGCTGAAATTGAGGGACCTGAGCAAAAATCTGATTCAGAGGCTGAAAAGGACTACAGATGCTGTTGGATTCTGACCTCCCTGCACTCGAAGTGGATTTTCTGGAGCTACAGAAGCCCAATTGGCGCGCTCTCAACGGCGTTGGAAAGTAGACATCCTGGGCTTTCCAGCAATGTATAATAGTCCATACTTTGCCCGAGATTTGATGGCCCAAACCGGCGTTGCAAATCAGCTTCAGAATTCCCAGCGTTTAACGCTGGAACTGGCATAAAAATTGGAGTTAAACGCCCAAACTGGCATAAAAGCTGGCGTTTAACTCCAGAAAAAGTCTCTACACATGAAGGCTTCAATGCTCAGCCCAAGCACACACTAAGTGGACCCAGAAGTGGATTTTTACGTCATTTACTCATTTCTGTATACCCTAGGTTACTAGTGCACTATTAATAGGATCTTTTGACATTGTATCTGGACCTCATGACACTTTACACGTTTCTCATTGTATCTTCTACAGCATGAGTCTCTAAACCCCATGGTTGGGGGTGAGGAGCTCTGCTGTGTCTTGATGGATTAATGCAATTACTACTGTTTTTCATTCAATCATGCTTGCTTCCATTCTAAGATATCACTTGTTCTTAAACCTGATGAATGTGATGATCCGTGACACTCATCATCATTCTCAACTATGAACGTGTGCCTGACAACCACCTCCGTTCTACCTTAGGTTGAGTAGATATCTCTTGGATTCCTTAATCAGAATCTTCGTGGTATAAGCTAGGATTGATGGCGGCATTCAAGAGAATCCGGAAGGTCTAAACCTTGTCTGTGGTATTCCGAGTAGGATTCAAGGATTGAATGACTGTGACGAGCTTCAAACTCCTGAAGGCTGGGCGTTAGTGACAGACGCAAAAGAATCACTGGATTCTATTCCAACCTGATTGAGAACCGACAGATGATTAGCCGTGCTGTGACAGAGCGCGTTGAACATTTTCACTGAGAGGATGGGAGGTAGCCATTGACAACGGTGAAACCCTACATACAGCTTGCCATGGAAGGAGCTTTGCGTGTTTGAAGAAGAAGACAGTAGGAAAGCATAGATTCAGAAGCCAGAGCATCTCCAAAACCTCAACCTGTTCCCCATTACTGCAAAACAAGTATTCATTTCATGTTCTTTTGCTTTTTACAATCAACCCTGATAATTATTGATATCCTGACTAAGAGTTACAAGATAACCATAGCTTGCTTCAAGCCGACAATCTCCGTGGGATTGACCCTTATTCACGTAAGGTATTACTTGGACGACCCAGTGCACTTGCTGGTTAGTTGTGCGGAATTGCAAAAGTGTGATTGCAATTTCGTGCACCACTCTTCCTTCCTTTCGGTGACTCAAAGTTGCTTCCATGGTTTGCTGTGTATTGTCCGAAAAGAAGAGAGAGATGAGAGAATAGAAAATGTAGAAAGAGAAGCAATCAAGTGATTTTGAATAATTAAAACTAAAATGAATTAATTTACTTCCCTTTCTTTGCTATTGGTAGCGTGCAGCACTATGGCAATCAATCATTGCAAATTTCTCTCTCATATTTTCCATGCAATAAATGACAATTTAATGAAATTTGGAATCCATCACATGGTAAAATGGAAGCAATTTTTGCTTTCTTCTTCTCTTGATTTCGGATCAAGCATGAGGAACATTCATCAAAATTAAAATTGGACTTAGTAGCAACAACATTTAATCTGGCCCAATAAAGTTTTGATTCATCTAAACTAATTGGGCTTATGGCAATGTTTGTGTTCTGGCCCAATTAATCACAAATTGCTTCAGCCACATATTATAGGAAACATACACCAAGGCTGAATGTTGGTTTTGATTTGGGCTTGCAATATTTCTTTTATGTTTCGGCCCAAATAAAACCTGCATTACAAAAATTAATTTATTCAAAAACATTTGATTTAATATTTTTACAATTAATCGCATTAATAATGTTTAGTAATCACAAATGTTAATTTAGAGTTTTCCAAACTCATCACTTATTTTGCGTAATCAACGTTTCTCAACGTAAACCTTTTCACATAACATAAACATCTTTCGCGTTTTTCTTCTTCTTCTTCTTCAACTTAATTAAATTCATGTTTTTCTTCTCTGCATTATGGATCTGGATTGATTCAACGCAATTAGCCTCGTCGTTCATCTTCTTCATTTTTTTCTTCGATCTGCACTTTTGAATTGAAACAATGAATGAATCAACTTCAAATCAGTTGAATGAGTGCAATTTTGATGATTCTTCTGAAACGCATCAATTTGATGAGGTTTGGATTATTGAATTCTGAATCGAATTAAATGGAATGAAACTGCTAAATTTATTTGAAATGAATTGAATGGACTGAGGTGATCTACATCTGAATTGAATTAAATTGATAATATGTAACTGTGAGTAATTGTGAGTTTCAGTAACTGTGAGTAACTTTCAATATATGTGAGTAACTTTTCGATTCGGTAAGTACTAAAGAGGTGGTTCATCACGTTCATGTTTTTGATTCGGTCTGGAGTCTAACAAAAATTATACCAATATGTTCTGTTTTCTTTCCTAAGCACTATATAATTGTTTCACCGTAATTAAGATTTTGGTTCACCATAATTAGGATTTCGATTCACCATAAAATTCTCTCCATATATGCCGATTCTCGTACAGCTCTGGATACCAAACCGAACTTATAAGGTATGGTGAAACGAAAACAATAACTACCAATGAGAAATCATATTCCAATATCAACTATCACGCACAAACTATGATCGATTCAGCAGAGAATGAAAGCGGTTAGAGATGATGGATGGTGAGTAACTCTGACTTGAGTGGTGTTGTGTATAAATATTATTAATATACAGGTTAGTGGATAATTTTTGTGCCAAATATTAAATTGAGAAACTTTTATTTCGAATAAAAAAATATATTTTATGTGTTATTTCACCTACACCATATCTTATTAGGTCCAGTCACACACTAACACCATATATAAATTATTAGAGACACTTTTTTTAATGTTTATCAAAAATAAATATTTTTTTCGGTATATAAGAATAAAGTGATTATTATGGTATTTATAAGATAACGATTAATTTATTAAAACAAATTAAAAATTAATATTTAATTTAAAAAATATAAAATAAATAATTTTTAAATATTTAAAACTTATTATAAAAAATAAATGAGATTAAATCTAAATAGCAAGTAATAAGCATGTAAATTTTATCTAAGAATAAATAGTATTATATCTATTCGGTTCACCATAATTAAGATTTTGGTTCACCATAATTAAGGTTTTGGTTCACCATGAATACTATGTTCGGTTCACCATGAGGGTTTAGCATTCAGAGTTCATAGTTCAGTGTTCAGGGTTAGCATTCAGGGTTTAGGGTTTAGGGTTTAAAAATGCGTTCAAGGTTCAGAGTTTAGAGTTCAGGGTTCGAGTTCAGAGTTTAGGGTTTAGGGTTTAGGGATTTAGGGATTTATGGTTTATGGGTTCAGGGTTCAGTGTTCAGGGTTCTGGTTTTAGTGTTTAGGGTTTAGGGTTTAGGGGTTCAGTGTGTTTCTATCTTTCGGTTCACCCAGTGTATTAATTTCAGTTCACTATGTTCTTTTGGAGTTCGAATGTATTGGTAAATACAATGATTGCAATCACTGAGAACCTGGAATAAAACAGCAGTAAGACAGTTCCAACATATATATCAATTAACATCTTAGATGAGTAATCCATTTTGAATCAAATATAAATATTAACAATTTATACATACGTTGATATTAAGAATAGATATATACATTAACATTGACATATATACATTTGAAAGAAGCATTGTTTGGTTCACCATGAGTACTGTATAATTGTATTTGAAAGAAGCATTGTTTGGTTCACCATCTTGATTTTATATAATGGATTATATTTTGTTCACTCAGTACTATACAGTTGTATTGTGTTCGGTTCACCATGAGTACTGTATTCGATTCACCACGAGTACTGTGTTCGGTTCATTCTGCAGAAAGCTGTTTGAATTTGATTTTATATAATAGATTATGTTTCGTTCACTCAGTACTATACAATTGTATTGTTTTCGGTTCACCATGAGTACCGTGTTCGGTTCACCACGAGTACTGTGTTCGGTTCATTCTGTACTATTCAAAACTCTTCTTCTTCACCTTCTACTGCTTCTTCATGAGAGAGAGAAGGAGAGAAAGACAAAAAATACAGCAGCAACAACAACAAAAGAATGATGATAAGGAGAAAACACGAGAAGAAGAAGGAATGCAAAAAAGGAGGAAAAGGAAGAATGCGAAGAAGAAGGCGTGCGTAAACTAGCGTGAGAAGAAGAAGAAGAAGAAGAAGAAGAAGAAGAAGAAGAAGCAACGTGATGGAGAAGAGAAGAAGTGTTTCGTGTGTTGGGCGCGTGTATTTCACGTTTCATTTAATGGTATTGGATATTTTTAGTATGGACTAACTTGGTTATATGATTACATAGATGTGTAACATCCTTGATATTCTTTTTAGGGATAAGTATGATTTTAGTCCCCAACGTAGAGGCTGAAAATTTATTTCGTCCCCGGCCTTTTTTTTCGCTCTAAAATGGTTCCCAAGGTTTCAATTTGTTTTAAAATCATCTTTCGGACGAAAATACCCCTCTCCTTCTTCCCCTAAATCAACCAAAAGCAAAGCTGTGAACCCAGAAGTTGAAGCAGAACAGAAACAAAAGCAAAACAGAAGCAGAAGCACCACCAATGAACTCAGAACTCAGAAAAATCATCATCATCAAAACCCAGAAAATCATCATCTGAACTCAAACAAAAAACAATAAAAACAGCAAGAAATAGAAGAACAACAATAGAAGAACAACAACCCAGAACTCAAAATCATCGTTATCATCAAAACTCAGAACCCAAAATCAGAAAAACGAAAACCCATAACTTAGAACTCAATCGATAATGGAATCAAAAGAACAACAACAACACAGAAACCAGATTGATAATCATAAACATGCAGAAGTAGCAGAACCAGAAGAAACCACAAGAAACCAGAAACCAGAAACCGGTGAGGAGCAGCGGTGGCGGCGATAATAAAGAGTGGCGGCGGTGAGGACCCTTCCCCTTCCCCCTCTTCTCCCTTCGCGTTCCCTTCCCCCTTTTTCCGAGGAGCAGAGCGGCGGCGGCAGCAAAGAGCGGCGGCGTCCGTAAAGACCGGTGACAGCGGCGAGGACCCTTCCTCTTCCCCCTCTTCTTCCCAAAACCCCCTCCCCTTCTTCTCCCTTCCCTTCGCGTTCCCTTCTCCCTTTTTCCGAGGAGCAGAGCGGTGGCGGCAGCGAAGAGCGGCGGCGGTAATAAAGACCGATGGCGGTGGCGAGGAGAGAAGAAGAAGAAGAAGAAGAAGAAGAAGAAGAAGAAGAAGAAGAAGAAGAAGAAGAAGAAGGAGGAGGTGGTGGTGGTGCGGTGGTGCGGTGCGGTGCGACAGGGCGGCAAGGCGGCGGTTCCGTGGTGCGGCGGTCCCCATCCCTCCCCCCTCCCCCCATTTTCTCGCGCCCCTCCCCCTTTCTTTCTCTCCCCACCCCTTCTCTGTATCTATCCCTTTCTTTCTTCTTTTTTTATTTATTTTATATTTATTTTATTTTATAATTTTTTATGAGGGGTAGTTTGGTAATAAAAAATTGGTAAAAAGAACGATTTTAAAACAAAATGAAACTTTGAGGACCATTTTAGAGCAAAAAAAAAATTGAGAGACGAAATAAATTTTCAACCTCTACGTTGGGAACCAAAATCATACTTATCCTATCTTTTTATTTTTATTTGGGGAGAGAAGAAAGTTCAAATTTATTGTCTCTTAATGGGTCATTACAACTTATAAGTGAATCATTCTAATAATATTTGGGCAACATCTTTAAGATAAATTCATTTTTTCATAAATTATTAATTGATTCATCTCCAAGTTTTTAAATAATAAAAATAATACAATGTCGTTATTCTATAATAAATTGAATTAAATTTATTATATAGTTATAGTGTTTCAAAAAATATTATTAAAATTAAAATAATATTTTTTTATTATTTAGCAATATTTTAAAAAAAATATTATTAAAAAAATTATTATCAAAATATAAAAAAATTAATTTTAATGACAGTTACATAACCACTATATTATTATGAACATAGGCATATTATAATTCACATAATAATAATAAGGGCCATCTAGTGTACAGATGTGTCTGTACAGATTTTTGTCTTTTTGTGGCTGAAAAAGCGTGTCATTAAAAGTGTTGCTTAAAGAGAAAGTGTTACCCTTAATCGTTAACTTGGCTCTGATACCAATTTTTAAAGTCGTCTTTTCTTTTAATTTCTTTTTCGAAATTTCTATTAACTCACAATTTTTAAAGTCGTCTTTTCTTTTAATTTCTTTTTCGAAATTTCTATTAACTCTTCGAATAATTTGCCAATTCATAATAAAAAGTATTGACCGTATTACTAGTATTTATAATTCTGATTTTTCAATCTTATTTTAGTTTATAATATTCTTTTTTGTATGGATTATTGTATATAAAATCTTTTATCTGTTTGTCTTTTTCTTTAATATAATTTCTTAAATCCTCAAAAACTTCTTTTATTTCTACACTTTCTGTTGTTTCTAAATATCTTTTTAATTTTTCAACTTCATTTTCCATTTTTTCTTTTAACAGCTTTAATTCTTTTAAGTCATAATATGGTTTTCCAGGCATTTACAAATTTTTTAAGTTTAACTCCAACTTGTTTATATTTATTCTTATTTCTATCCTTTTTATTATAAGGTCATCAATTTCGATCTGAAGATTATTTAATTCCCTTTTATACTCCTTTATTTTACTTTTTAATTTTTTGCCCTTTTCCTTTTTATTTTATTTTCTGGTCTTTCAATCTTTGTATGCTTCATTATTTACCTTAGAATTTCTGCAAATTCTATTATCGATTCATCACTATTTTCTAGAGATTCTATTAATTTTTCTAACTCTTCGACTTCTCTTTTTAACTTGTCATAAATTATTTTTAGAGCTTCAAATGCTCTTTGATTTATTTCAGAAAACTGTAAATAATTCAACCGATTTTCTCTTTCAAAGAGCTCTTGTTTCTTGTCTTGATAAGTTACATATATTTTTTCTTTATTTATTGTCATAATTTGATGTTTAAGGTTTCATTTAATTTTTCGACCTTTTTTGTTAATTCTTTTATTTCAGAATTTTCTTCTTTAATCTTTAACTTGGATAAACTTAAAGGGCTATTAATTTTAGATTTTCTTATTTGAAAATTTGATGAAACTAATTTTTCTGATGGTTCTTTTAATAATAGAACTGGGTTTTCAATAGCTTTATATTTTGGTATTTCTGTTTTTACAATTTTCTGAAATAATTCATCAACATAAATTCTTTCTCTGTTTTTAAATATTATACTATGATGGCTATTTGTTAAAGCATAATTTATTGCATATGTAATTGAAAAAGGTTCATCGTCTTGTTCCATTAGATTCTTTCTATGAAATTTATAAGCCAAACTTATAGATCTTCCAAGGTTTTCAGTTGATAAAGGTATAGCATATCCAAGATGGGCATTGAATTTAACATTTACGTTTGCCAAGTTTCCATGAACAATTCCAATTATTTGATCTATTGGGTCATCAGTAATTCTTTTGTCACAGATTGCTAAGCTTATTGGTGAATTAATTCCTTTCATATATGTAGATTTGATTAAGACTTGTATAGTACTAATATGAATCCATCCAATTTTAGATCTTTTATGTTGATCCTTAATTTTCTCAATCTGTTTACTCAATTCTTCATCATTTATCAAAGCTATTTCAAGTTCTCCATTGGCGGATTTTATCTTTATAGGGGCTTCAAGTTGAATTTTTCCATAGTATATTATATTTTTTCTATTAAAAACTTCTTTTAAAAGATTTTGTTTATTAAAATTTTCATTTGATTTGAGATTTAATTCTGTTTTTAGAACAGCCTATTTTTCATTATCTAATAAAGCAGTTAATCTATAATAATCAGATTCTTCTGTTAATTCTAAGCTTTCTAAATAATTCATAACTAAGAGATTAGGATAAAGGCGTACCTTTCTGGAGAAAAACTTCCTTTATTTAGTATATTTTACATAAGATGTTTTTATCTCCAGAGGGGAGATTGTAGATACTAACTCCAGAGGGGAGTTTAGAATTGGTTTTTCCTAAGGAAATTCTTCTTCAAACTATAGAATCGTCTCGGCAGCTTGACGATTGGATTTTTGACGGTTTAGAATTTCACTAATAAAATCTCGTTGTAAAGTATAGTTTCTAAACCAAACAATAATCCTTTCGTACAAAAAGTTGTTTGTCACTAGTACAAACCCCTAAAATTTATAAACCGAAGTATTGGACCTCGGGTCGTTCTCCCTAGGATTTACAATAAAGTGTCTTGTTATTGGTTTGAGTTAATTTGGGGTTTTGGATAAGAGGCATGAAAAGTAAATGGCAATGAAAATAAACTAACAACTATAAAAGGCTCTTGGCAAGATATGAGAACTAGAAGTCCTATCCTAGTTATCTTCCTCAATTGTGATGAGAATTGTTCATTGCTCCCACTTAGTCAACCCTTACTAAATAAAGGAAAGTCAAGTGGATGAATCAATTTGATTCCTCAAGTCCTAATCATCTCCTAAAGGAAAGACTAGCTTTAGAGGTATTCAAATCAATTAGCAACTTCTAATTATCAATCAACAAAGGAATTAGATAACTCAAGAGTCACTAATTACTCTACCTAGGCCAAGAGGGACAAAATCTATACTAAAATCCAACCAAGCATTTCATCAAACACTTGGAAGGCATAAAAGAAAAGCCTAGTAAATTGACAACGAGAATAGAATCTAACAACAATTATTGCAAAGAATTAACAACAACAATCAAGGAAATCACAATTATCATGAATTACCTCAAATTGCATTATTGAAAGGAAACTAAAGAACAACAATCTATCCAAAACAAAATGAAGAATTACAATCATAAAAACACATAACTAGAAAGAGAAAGATGAGAAGATTGAGAATTGATAAAGGACAATTGAATCAAAGCATGAATTAAACCTAGATCTAAGAAAATAGATTAACCTAAACCTAATCCTAATCCTAATTCTAGAGAGAAGTGAGAGCTTCTCTCTCTAGAAACTAAACTAAAACTAATCCTAGTGAGTGTGTGAATGTGTATGGACATGTGTTGTCAATCCCCTCTAATCCTTGGCCTTTATGTGCATTTTGGCGCCAAAGTTGGTTGCTGAAACCTCTCCAAAATCGCCAGGCACGTGTTACATAAATGAAGTCATGTGCCCTCATCGGCGTGTGCGCGCATGGTACGCGTGCGCGTCCTTGGCCTGTTTCGCAATGTGCGCGCGAGCGCCTTGTGCGCGTGCGCGTGTATGGCCTGGATCAATTCTTTTGGCTTTTAGTGCTTCTCTCCACTTGTATGCTTCCTTCCTTGCTTCCTTTGATCCATGTCTAGCCTATTTCATCCTGAGATTACTAGCAAACACATCAAGGCATCTTATGGAATCAAAGAGAAATTAGAATTCATCAAGATAAGGCTTAAAAAGCATGTTTTTACACTTAAGCACAAATATGGGAGAGATAACAAAACCATGCTAATTCATAGGCTAAATGTGACAAAAGGTTATCAAAATACTCTAAATTCAATACACAACAAACCGTCAAATTGGGGTTTGTCACAGCTTCCTCCTTGCTCTCCTAGCATATGAGTACTCTTAGCCTCCTGCTTTCTATTGTTTGATGCCTTCTATAATTGCCTAAGCAACCTATTTATAATAGTTGGGTTTGATGGACAATTCCCATCCTTACCCTTCTTATGACGTCATTGCTTACGTCATTGTTTGCTATCTTGCACCAGCTACATTGTTGGTGCTTTATGACCTAAGTGCTTACGTCACTATGCAATAATGTTAAGAGATGCTTCAGATGTGCTATCCTCCTCTTTCATCATGTGACCTTCAGATGCGTTGTCTTCTTCCTTTATCATGTGGGTTGATTCCGTTTCATTATTGCTTTCTTCATATATCTCTGAGGCACATAGCTGGCACTTGTGGTCTTCTCTGTCTTTTATTAAATAGTAGAGATTCCTCTTTATCCCTTCAGGGAGCTTTTCTAAAAGTCCAGATAAGTTGTAGAATGCTGATTCAAATTCCACCAAAAATCTCATCTCTCTTTCTTCAATTTCATTTCTTTTACTGGACACAAGCAGAGTATTTCTACTTTTATAATTAATCCTTGTGTGAGATTCCTTCGTTATTTTTTGAGTTCTTTCAAAGACCCTTGCTAATGTGCTGGCTAGCCTTCCTTCATGACTGTAAATTGTTAAATCTTGAATCTGATCAATTGGTTGAAAATTTCCTGGGAAGACGGACATGAATATTACTTGGTGTGCTGGGACCAAGCATTCTTCTTCTTTAAAAATAGGTTGACTGTTTGTAAATTTTAGGGATATATCCCTTGGATTTACATTGTCAATCATATTTTTAAATCTCTTTACTGCATCAACGAATCCTGCAGGAAACTCACTGATAATTTTTAGATCATTAAAAATTAAAATTGTATCAATTAATCCATACTGGAAAAACTGATAGGTGTCAGAGGGGAAAGCATCTGGAAATATAACCAGCTTTGTTAGCTGTTCTTTGGCAATAGGATAATATCCCAAGATTGCCCTTTTTTCTTCGGTCCAATTCAGGACTATGTTAAGGGTTTCTCTGAGATTTGATCTACAGACCCTTTTCTTTTCCTTGATTTCAGCCCTTGTAGGAATGTTTCTTATTATCCCTGTTCTCTGGGTTTGAATTGGAGCTTTATCTGCTCTTTTTAGGGTTTGCTCTGGATGAAGAGCTTCATATTCCCTGAAGGATTCTTTTGCTTCTTTCAGTGTTAAAAACCCTCCTTTATGAATTATCCTTGATTGATGTGTAAATGGTGCTGCTTTTTTCCCAGGCATCATATACTCCTTTCATGGGGCCATTATAAATTACATAATATTTTTTATCTTGTGTGGATTTTTTTGATAATTTCGGAAATTGTTTTATTTTCTGAAATTTTTTCTTCACCTGATTTGTCCACCACGCTTAGCTGGCTGAACTCTGATGGTTTTGGTTGTTGTGTTGATTTCATTGCTTCGATGGCCTTCTTGAGGGATTGGATTTGTGTCCTTATTTGCTGACAATGCTTGCATTTTTCGAGTTATTGTTCATATTTTTGAATTTCTTGATCTAATGTGTTGTAGACGAACTCCATTCTCTTGTTAATGTATCTGCAATAACATTTTTGTCACCCTTAATATATTCAATTTTTATTGGATATTGTAACAAAAATAATTGCCATCTTACCAATCGTCCATGATTATAATCAACTTTTAAATTATATCGTATGAAACCTGTTAGGTAGCTTGAATCTGTCCTTAATGTAAATTCTCTAGGTAGTAAATCAATTTTCCATTTCTTAAGAGATTTAATTGCTGCTAGAGTTTCCTTTTCATGAGTAGTATATCTCTGTTCTGTTGGAGTAAAAGTCCCTGAAATATATCTACAAAGTAATTCCTTTGGAGAATATTTAGAATCTAGTGATTCTTTTTCTTGTCCCAAACTTTTTATAGCTTTCTTAGCTTTTAGACATCCTGACCAGGTTATGTCTGAAGCATCTGTTTCTACTATTAAGTAGTCATTTTCTTCTGGAATATAAAGTTCTGGAAGTTTTTTACATAATTCTTTGATTCTTTGAATTTGCATACTATCTTTTTCATCCCATTTCCATACTTTTTTAGTACTTATTTTTGGAAATAAGCTTTTAGTGTATTCTGTTATATTCTTTAAAAATCCTTGATCAGAAATATAATTTATACACCCTAAAAATCTTTGTAATTGTTTTCTATCTTCTATTTTATTAGGAAATAAATTTACCTTTTCTAGAACATTTGGTTGAAGTTTTAGCTTTTCTTGAGTGGATAGAATTAATCCAAGAAACTCTATTTCTTATTTTGCTATTCTTGCTTTCTTTTTGCTAAGAACTAATCCTTTTTCTTTACATCTTTCTAAAACTATTAATAATTTTTGAAGATGATCTTCTTTATCCTGTTTTGTAAAAATTAGTATATCATCAATGTATACTAAAACAAATTCATTTAACTCTTTTAGATTTTCTTCCATAAATCTTTGATAAATACCTGGGGCTTGTTTTAATTCGAATGGTAATACATTCCATTCATAGAGTAACACACTTGTTGATTCTTTTGTTGGGCAAGTAAAAGCAGTTAATTTCTTTGTTTCTTCGTCTAAACGAAGTTGCCAATATCCTGATTTTGCATCAAGAGATGAAAACCAAGTTGCTCCTTTGATTTTTTCTAAAATAGAATCTTTTCTTGGAAGTTTATGAGCATCACCAATAGTTGATTCATTCATCTTCTTATAGTTAATAACCATTCTTCGTTTTCCCCTTTTAATTTCATTTTTGTTTTTGACATAAAAGGCTGGAGCCGCATGAGGACTTTTACTTAATCTTATAATTCCTTTTTCCAAAAGATCTCTATATTCTAAAGAGAACTCTTCTCTATCTCTTGCGGAATAAGGAATTTTATTTGGAACATTTATCTCTTTTGTAGGATCTTTTAATTTAATGCTTACTAATTCGTTATTTGTATTTTTAATATCTAAAGGATTTTCAGCACAAATTTCATCCAAAAGTTCCTCTATCTTTATTTCAAGATTATTTTTTGGAATGTTTATCTGAAAGTATAAATTTAAATAACATGTTTCTAATATACAAAATATTTTAAATTTTAAGATCTTATCTATAGTAGTAGTTGGTATTTTTATACGTTTTGATTTTTGATTTATTGAAGAATCGTGTGGAGCTTTTAAAACTATATATGTTAATTCTTGAATGAATGGATGATATAGCTTTAAAAAGTTATTTCCTATGATAAAATCCATTCGAGAATCTAACATATATATAGATGGAACAATGAACCTATAATTTTGAATAAAAATTTCAGCCATCTCTGCTTTTTGGTCAATTTTATGTATTGATTTGTCAGCTATTCTAACTCTTAATGGTTTCTTTAATTTTTTCCAATCAAGTTTTATATTTGAACTAGCAAAGCATTGTGTTGCTCCAGAATCTATAAAAGCATTTATAAATTTTTCTGTTATTTTTATAGTAATAAATGTGGCATTATTACTCAGTCTCTGAGTCTGTTTCTGAGACATATTCAAAAATATAGTCTAAGTTATCATCAGATTCCTCTAAAGGTTTCATGAAACAAGACTTAGCAATTTCTATTTGTTTAGTAAGATCTTTTTTATCCTTCTTTTTCGGACATTCATTTGCATAGTATCCTTCTTCTTGGCAATACCAACACTTACAGTTTTCTTTTTTATTTGGGCAATAGTCACTTTTTTGCCTTTTATTTTTATTGTTATTTCTTGTTCTAAAATACCTCTTTTTTCTCCAGTTTGGATAGTATTTTCTTTTTCTAAATTGGTATTTTCTTTTTATCTGAAAATTTTTATTAAGCCCATATTTTTGAGGTATCTCTTCATTATCCTGACAGCAAATTCTAATTATATTTGTAAATCTTTTTTGAGTTGCTTCTTGCATACAACGTTCTTTTATTTCCTCTCTTATTGCGGCGGTTGCTCTACGAAAATTATTTTCAATTGTCCCTCTATTTATTTCCCTTATAAATCTTTCCATTATAAATTCATTAGCAGGATATGGAAGTTTTGTTATATACATACTAAGATAATGATTTTTATCTTCTTCTTTTAATTTGTAATAATGTATTCTATATTCACATATATAAGACTCTACATTACATAGATCATATATCTGAATATTAGCTAAATAGTTTTTTGCTTCTTGATATTCTTTATTATAGACTTCTTGTCTATGATCTATAATATTTTTTCCAAAAAATTCTTTATATAGAATCATCATTATATATAATATCTTATCATAAGCTGTTGTTTTTATTGCTAATTCTTCTATTATTTGGTTTTTCTATTGATGTCATATAATCTCTTATGGTTCCTTTAGTATGAAACCCTATGTAATTCCAAATATCTCTTCCAGACAATTCACTTAGTTTTGGATTAGTAAAGGCTTTTAATAAAAAAGAATTCAACCAATTTTCGAAAATTTCTTTTTCATTCTTTTTACAGTCTAAGTCAAGCATTCTTTCTCCCTCCATTTCCTGGATTTTAGGAACGTATTTTGATGGTATTTTTGTATATTTTGAATCTTTATTTATAAAACCTTTTTTAAAAGCATAATTATCAAAACCTGTTTCCCATTTAAATTGAGATTGATTATCCTTAGATGTTCCAGCTTCATTTTTTACTTGTATTGGAATTGCTGGTTCTTTGTCACTTGAATAATCTAGGATGTGTTCTTCATTTTCTATATTTTCGGAATTTACTAATTCTTCTTCTATTTGAAATCCATGTTTCATAATATTATTTTCTTGAGCCATTTTTAATTGTTTAAAAAGCATTGTTACTTCTTCTAATTTTTCTTCAATATTCATAATTTCAATGGTGGTTTTACTTTTAAATCTGTTATATTGATTATATTTTAAAAATTTTTCTTCTTTGGGATTCTCTTTTTCCTTATTTCTTTGAAATTTTATGGATACTAATATTTCTTCAAGCATATCTACTATAGAATTTAATTGTGGGTTAAAAGTATGATAAAGATGTGGAGAATCATTTCCATGGTAACATTTTTTAGAAATTCTGTGTGAAAAATAAATTTTTTCAGGTTTTTGAAGTCCTTCAATAAAACTTATAGTAAAATAAAGATTTTGAGAAAAATTATTTTGTATTGATTTTAGGAATTCGGTGTCATTACAATTAACATTTGTTAAAATCATTAATTTTTGATCTATTAATTTTGATAACTTAATTATTTCTTCTCTTAAATTTTCTAATTTACTTTTTTCCATAAGGTGACGCTTTTCTTTGTAAAGGGTTACGGTTTTAAGTAAAAAGTGTGACTTTAGAATGTGTAGTTTGAGTGTTGCCACATAAGCACATTTTTAAACTTTGATCTGTACCCTATAATTTTCTTAATAATAATAATAATAATAATAATAATAATAATAATAATAATAATAATATGGTGATGATGATGGAAAGAAATGCATAATGACAAAAAAAAATTGAAAAAGGTACATATAAGTTTCCCAAAAATTTATGACAAAGAAAATCTAATCTTTAGCAAAGCGTGAAAGCGGGGCCATTAATGATGAGGGAAGTGCAATATTTTTAAAAAATATTATAAAGTAGGGACACTTTTTTAATTTATTGTTTCATACGTGTATTTTTTGTGTTTAATTATGTCTTGATAAAAAATAAATTTTTTTATTAGATACGTGTTTGGACACACTTAAATACGATCACGTATTAATATGTCTAATTTTATTCTAAACATGCATTTTTAAAATAAGTTTAGAAATAATATATATTATTAATTATTAAAACAAAAATATTTTAAATACTTTATATAATTTAAAAAAGATATTATTAATAATTAAAAAATTAATTTATATTTTAATATCAATAAAATACTAAAATATCATTATAATTTATTTAAAATATATATATATATATATATATATATATATATATATATATATGCCGTGTCCTGGTATCCGCATGTGAGTGCATTCTATCAGTTTACTCTTCAACAGAATTTTGACAAAATAATTTAAAAGAAAAAATAAAATAGGATAAAATAAATTATTAGAATAAAAATAAAATATTTTAAATGTTAAAGATAAAATTAGAATTTAAATTAAATATTAAAAATTAAAATCTAAAATGGTATTTTATCTCATATATTAATTAAATCTTCAATAAATTAATTTTCTCATAAAAAATATTTTAAGAAATACTATAAATTAATTATTTTTAAGAATTTATTATTAAAAAATATTTAGTGTAATAGTTTAACAATATTTAAATAATAATTATTTTATGTGTATATCAAAATCAATCACTAATATAAAATACATATTAAAACACAAATATACATTAAAAATAAATTAAACCATACGTATTTATATACAAATATACTAGTAATTATTTTTATTATACGAATAACATTTTTTTGTTTAAATAATATATGTGCTTCGAGGCACAGAATTTTCTCATATTATTTATTTGAGGAGGAAAACCTCAAAATTTGTTTAGCATTATTAGTCTGAGTAACCCTGCTTATACTATTTATTGGAAGAACATTTAACCAAAGAAAATTTATTTATTTTAGTAGATCACCTTTAAAACGATTTTAGAATTATCTCAAATTGAATCTGTGATTTTCTCATGGAAAACACTCAATTGAATTTTAAAATCATAAATTCTGATGAATCCAAAAGACATGGTGCTGTGATTAATGAAGGAAGCAAGCAAAAAGAGGAGAAGATTGACGAAGAAAAATCATTTGAGGATAAAAGAATGAACTTTTTTCAAGGTATTTATACTTTAAATTGATGATTTTATTTGTGTTCAACTTTATTTTTTTCATTAAAAAAATTCTGATAGAGTAATTAGGGTGAGATTAAATTGCTGATTAGAGTACAATACTCAGAGAATATATATTCAGCAGTTCAACTTCAATTAGATGAAAACATAAATCAAATTCTTATTTATTCCGATAAAATTTATTTTTAATAATTATTTATTAAATTTTAGAGTATTTAAATTATATGTTATTTGTTGAAAAGTCATTTTTTATTCCATTTTTTGAATAAAATTTATCTAAATTTGAAAGCATATAATTAATAGTCCATTTCTCAAATTTTTCAGTCAAGGACACATAGATAATAAACTGCTTCTAATCAAGTGAATGAATCTAATCGTTATGTTGAATGTGATCACTTTGGGTTTGCGTTTAATCCCAAGTTTTTTATTTCTTAATTATAACAATCAAATAAGGGAAGAATGAAAATTTATTATTTATAAATTCAAAAATTAATTTAATTATTTTTAAAATTTAAAATCATTTTTACGGGTGTTAATAATTTTAAAGACTAAATTGATAATTGAATAATATTTGAATTAACATTAATATATTATAAATATGAAAAATATTTAATTATATTTAAAATAAAAAAATAAACTCTAATATTTTATTTGTTAACAAATTAAAAAAAAATTGTATTAGTTTTAAATACTATAAATTAACTATTTTAAAATTTATTATTAAAAAAATATTTAGTGTAATAGACTAGTCATACTTAAATAATATATATGGTTTGAGGCATATAATTTTTTCGCATTATTTGAGAAAGAAAATCTCAAGATTTGTTCAACATTATTATTTTATATTTAACCAAAAAAATAAAATACTTTAGTACATTACTTTTATAAAATGATTTTAAAATGATCTTAAATTGGACTTTTGATTTTTCTATGAAGAACACTAGATTAGATTCTAAAACTATAAATTCTGATGAACCCAAAAGTTATAATGTTGTGATTAGTGAAAAAAGAAAACAGAAAAAAAGAGGATTGATGAAGAAAAAATATTTAAAAATGTTAATAATTTTAAAAACTAAATTAATAATTGAGTAATATATGAATTAACATTAATATATTATAAATATGAGAAACATTTAATCATATTTAGGATAAAAAAATCAACTCTAATGTTTTATTTGTTAACAAATAAAAAGGTTTTTTTCTGCATTAGTTAATAAAATAAAATATTTTAAGAAATACTATAAGATAACTATTTTAAGAATTTATTATTAAAAAATATTTAGTATAATAGATAGAGGTACTTAAATAATATATATGGTTTGAGGCCTAGAATTTTCTTGCATTATTCAAGGAAAAAAACCTCAAAACCTATTCAGCATTATTATTCTAAGTAACGGCTGATACTATTTACTACAAGAATATTTAACCAAAGAAACAAAATACTTTAGTACATCACCTTTATAAGACGATTGTAGAATGATCTTAAATTAGACTTCTGATTTTTTTTATGGAGAACACTAACTTAGATTCTAAAACTATAAATTCTGATGAATCCAAAAGTTATAATGTTGTGATTAGTGAAGGAAAAAAACAAAAGAAAGAGAATGGTTGAAGAAAAAATATTTGAGAATAAAAGAATGAAGCTTTCTCAAAGTATATATGTTTTGAATTGATGATTCTATTTGCTTTTAATTTTGTTTTTATTAAGGTGAGATTAAACTATTGATTAGAATACAATATGTATACTCAGCCGTTCAATTTTATTAAATGAAAAAATAGATAAAATTCTTATTTTGATAAAATTTATTTTTAATAATTATTTAATGTATTTTAGTGCATTCAGATTATATATATATATATATATATATATATATATATATATATATATATATTGGAAGTCATTTGTATTTTATTTTTTTAGTAAAATTTATCAAAATTTTAAGACAATGAAACTAATATATATAGTCCATTACTAAGTTTTTCAGTCAAGAATATATATACAATAAGATGCCACTAATAAAGTGAAACACTAAAACCTAATGTCCTAACGATTAATTGTTATATATGTTGAATCTAATCCTCTTGGAGTTTTATGAGTTTAATCCCAAATTTTTTTATTTCTTAATTTTTTGGTGTACGTGAGGTGTACGTGTGTTTTGGTAGTATTTAATTTCTATTTCAAAAATAAAAATATAATAAAAAATTATATAACTTTAAAACAAAGTAAAACAATGAAATTAGAATTTAAAAACAACGTATTTGTTTCACTGTTTTAGTACATTTTTGTTACTAACTGCTTTTTTAATTGGTAGTCTATTAATAATAAAATTTTTGACATAGTAATCCGACAACAATAATTTTTATGTCTTTATTTTTTTAAATACACTGTTCAAACACACTACTCATGTTATCAGTTATTACAATATTATTGAGGAGTTAACAATCTAGCCACCATAACTAGTGAGTTCATCTTCACACTAAGACTTCCTAGATTGTTGTGTCAATTCTCAAGTGATATGATTGTCATCTATCAAAATTTAAATTGAGTTTATTAACCTTTGGTTATATTAATCTCTATAAATATATTATCTAAACACTATCTATTCTGTGTTGAACTATCTATGTTTGTATGCCTTTAATCTGTTAATGACTTTGCTTTCCCTAACCAGTGATGATTAGTGTTGTGTTATATAGGGTAAACTACAAAAAGTATATCAGAATTATTTTGTTGATAAAAATGCTTTTAAATTTTATTATCGATAAAAATATTCTCAAATTATTTAAAAATATAACAAAAGTGTATATCAAAAAATATTCTACGTGTAAACATAATTTTGCATAATTTTGCAGGTATTGACAAGTAAGTCATATATATCATGCTTTTTTGTTAACGGAGCATGTTTTTAATTACGATTTAGCATTTTTGCACGTTTTTTAATAGTTTAAAAATATTTGTATCGATAATAAAATTCAATAATATTTTGTCAGCGCTAAGATAATTCGAATAATTTTTGTAGTTTACCTGTTATATATGTCATATGTGTATGTTTTTGTATTTGATAACAATAATAACAAGTCAACAATAATATTATATTGTGTATTTATTACGTGATTAAAGGATTCGAATTTGGTGAAAAATCAACAAAAAATGAGAACTCGTTGTCGCTGTCACTACCGCTGCCACCACCACCACCGCTACCAACTAATGATGCTTCAACAATAGAACCTGTTGAAGGTGGTGAAGATGAGAAGAAAAGTAACAAAGAAGAGGAAGCATTGGCCTTAAGGGATATTGAAGTTGATTCCTTTGTTATGGATAGAAACATTGAAGTTGAACGGCCTGTGGTTTTTTATTTTGACCTCAATGAGCTTCCTACTGAGGTTGACAAGAATTGGTGGTGATTCTATGATAGATTTGCTATTTCAATTTCATATTTAGACTCATAATTTTGATTTTTTATAAACATATATATGTTTGTTTAATGTTTCTTGATGACTGGTATTGTGTTTGAACTTTATTGTTAGACATCTTATAATTAAGTTTTGGATATCATTTTGGATGTGTGTTACATTTATATTAGATTGAAGTAAATTTATTGCCAAATTTTAAATTAGGTATTGCATTATGTGATAACGGTTTAGGTTTCGGTTAACTAATTATCAAAAATATTAAGAGTATTTTTAATTTGGAGTATTATTTTTGATATTTTCAAAAAGTGAAATAATTTAAAATTAAAATTAATTGATGACATCAAATTGATATTACTTTAATAAAAACTAATAAAATTTTATCATTCATATAATTATATTTATAAAATAATTAAAAATATTTATGTGTCATCATGTAAAATCTAAAATAAAATTAAAATTAGAACTAGTATTAGAAATGTTCTAAATCTTAAATTTTTGCATAAAATTTTTTATTTATTTTATATTTTTTTCCAAAGTCAACGATGATTAAATTTTTAATATTTTGTTAGTCTTAAAAATTTTGATATCATATCACAAAATTATTTAAAATTTCAATGTAAAACTTTTTTGAAACCCTATTTATTAGTTAGAAGTGTGGCGAATCATATATTATTGATGAGGTATTTCACTTGTGTTACTAATTAATCAAAGTGTTTATAGTCTAATAAGTACTATCAGAGTTAATATGAAAAATCTATTAAATTAACATCTTAAGATTTAATAAGTGATATCAAAATTAAAATAAAAGACTCATTAAATTAACACTTTTAAAATTTGAGTTAAATTATATTGTATTTTTTTATTTTATATTTTTTTACTTAATTTTTTCAAAGCTAAAATAAAAAACCAATTAAATTAACACCTTAAAATTTAAAATTAGACGTAATATCTTTTCATTTTATATTTTTTCATTTAATTTTTTTCGAAATCTCTCAGATAATAAAAACTCTCCATAATGACCCTCTATCTTATTCAGGGAATTTTTTTTGTTTTTTTTTATTTTTTTATTTTTAAAGAGAAAACTATACAATATTATGAATATATAACTTAAATTAATCAACAAAAATGCGGCTTGACGACCCCTTCGAAACTAGCTAGTTTATCTTATGACACAAAAAGCAATCATAAACATATCATGTTTTAATCTGATTGTATATAGTTCCAAAAGTGTATCCGTATTATATATGTATAGAATATCGATAAAAATGAAAAATAATAAGATATTCATTAAGATATCCAATTTAAATGTTCATATATGCTAGAAACTTTAATTCCTATATATGACTTTTATTTTATTAAGATATTCATTAATAATAATTATACAATAAAAAATACATAAATATATTAAAATATTAGACACCTCGCGCTTGTTATTCCTTTGAATATTTAAAGAAAAACTAAATTTAAAATAAATTAGAAACAAATTTATGTTAATCACTATTAATGATAAAATTATATACTTAAATTGGATATTTCTTACTATATATATGATTCTTTTCCTTGATTTAATTATTAACACTTTACGCTATATATTTATAATTTACTCGTTTTATTCACTCTATACTTTTACCCTTTTTTTTTTCTTTTTATCATATATATGTTAAAATTAATTGAGAACTTGTTATGGACTTTCAAGTAGTTTTTTTTAGTTTTTTTCGTCTTAACAGAGATAATATTCAATTTGGTTCAATAAATTTATATACAAACTTTAATTTAATTTTTAAAATTTTAATTATATTTATTTAGTTTTTAAATTTTGTAAACGGAAACAAATTTTCGATAAAGGGATGTTAATTGAATGCTGATCCAAACATTCAAATACTACGTTGATTATAAATTTTTTAAAATTACGTGATTTTAATTTTGGCACTCAAATAACTAAAAAATAACATTATATAAATAGTATTTATTGTAATTTTTTCTTACTAAACAAGTAATACAATGTCAATTTTTTATTATCTGAGTGCTAAAACCAAATAGTGTCATTTTACATATTATTGTGTGACATCTGATGATTGTTTATGTTAGCGCTTGATTAACGTTTGTATGTTGTAAATCATCCCAAGAATTAATGTAAGTTACGTTTGTAAAATTTAAAGACTAAATTGAGCCAATTAAAATTTAAGAGATTAAATTAAAATTTACTTACAAATTTAAGGACCAAATTAAATATTATCTTGTCATAATATGAAATCGATCACTATTACTTCTTTTTGTTCTATTTAAAATTTAAATTGGTCTTTAAAAGAAAAAAAAATAAAGTACTAAATTGGTCTCTCTTGTGTTTAGACGTAATCCTGTTTTGGTTTTTAAGGTTTAAAATATCCTATTTGAATCTAAAAAAGTTTCATTTAGTCTCAATGTAATCCCACACACCGTGAAGTTAAAGTTAAATAATTAATAGAATGTCCTATATGACAGCAGTATAAGAACAAGATCGATAATTTGGAGAACAAGTACAAGTTCTAGAGACACAAAATTAACCGTAGATGCATAAATATATTTATTTATCATTTTGTTTACAATTTAAATGAAATATTTTCTATAAAACTAAAGAAAATGATAAATAAACGTATTGATGCATCTATGATTGATTTTGTGTCTTTGAAGCTTGTACTTGTTCTCCAGATTATCGATCTTGTTCTTGTATTGTTGTCATGTAGGACATTTTGTTAATTATTTAACTTTGACCTCACGGTGGACTATATTGAAGTTAAATGAAACTTTTTTTGGATTCAAATAGGACACTTTAAACTTTAAAGACCAAAACAGAATTAAACGTGCAGGACCAACTTAGTATTTTACACAAAAAAAAACCTTAAAAGTGAAATATTCACACCCTTATTTTTTACCTTATGTTCAAAATGCATTTAAAAGAAATGATAATTAATACTATTCAAACTTATTTGAATCAAATAATTGAAGTCAAATAAACTTCTTTGACAATTCAAATCATTAATTGCAAGGATTAAAATGAATGAATGGAAATAAGAAAATTAAATATTTCTATGACCAATGATTAATGAAGGAAAGAAACACTTCTATAAAATGAGAGCGAGGCACTTATATTATATTATATATAGGCAAAAAGGAAAACATAATAAGCATTAAAGTATAAATGGTTTGACTATATATAATAATTACATACACACACTATATTTTAAAATATTTGTTAAAATGAAAACAGTATATATTAAGACAAAAATTATATTAATAAATATATATAATATGAATTGACAATAGTATCCCTTTAGAAAAAAAATTTAAATTAATTCGGATTAAATATAATTGTTATTATTACTAATAAGTAATAACATAGCAAGTAGATGGCAGCAATCATATACCGGCGGTTTTTAGAACTGCTGGTAAAGCTACGGATAAATTTTTTGAAGCTTTTAAACCTTTTGTTTTTAAAAAGACAGATAAGTTGAAACAAAATTAAATCCAAAAAAGAATTATTTTAGCTAAAATTATGAGTTTATTTTATATATTGATGTAATATTAATAATGCAAACAATTTTATTTCATCATCTAATCAACTAGTTTTTTTAATAACTACTAAAATAGTGAATATAAATTAAAATATAATTACATGACAATATATAATTAAATATATGTATAAAATGCTTATACATTTGTTATTTTGTTATTACATAATACACATTAATTACTAATTAAAACCAATGTTGATGACATTGATCTATATTACATAAACTTCCCTAAATCTTCACCTACCTTTCATCAATTAAGTTCCCTCTCATATTTTTAGTTATGGAAAAACCTAAAGAGAACTTCACCAAGAAATCTACTATCCCAATTGGTGAATCCAAAAGGGTTATTGATATCATTGATCTCACAGAAGATAATGATGATGATGATGATGATATATTTGAAACAAATGGAAGAAAACTTAATGGAGGAATGGAGATAAGAAAAGGAAAACAATCTTCTAAGCACAAACGAAAGATTTCTGAAGGTATATAATTAAGAATATAGATCCTTTTTTATGATTATACTATATATGCCAAAAATTGAATTGTAATTTTTGGAAATTTATATTTAAGTTTTTTTTCCATCCCTTATAATATTTGTTACACCAAATATCCCAAATCATAATTTGGGACAAGTTTTGAATGCTAGGGAGAGGGTTAAAAAAGGAATAAAAGTATTGAAAAGAAAAGGAAAATGGGAGTGCAATATAGCTGTTCATCAATTTTAAATGTTTCACCTTAATTATTTATACTAATCTATCTAAAATTAGACAATATTACAAATGAGATCTTTTCTCTCGAATTTATAAAAAAATATATACTCACCTCTCTTAAGGTTAGGTGATATTATATGAATATTTTTATATTGTAAAATGTAAAATACTAATAAGTGAATATAGGCGTGTAATGTGATTGTAATATTTAGAGTTTGCCAACCCTTCTCCTTTTATTTTCCCTTCAAAATGTTGTACTAATTAAATTAAATATGATAATTCATTACACATTTATGACTGGCACTATAAAAAAAAGTCTGTTAAACCGTGACTATAACTAGTGAAAAATGTGACTATAGCTAGTGACTATAGCTAGTGATGAAAAGAGTGACCATAAGTCTATAGTCACGGTTTTTAATTTATGATCATGGATTTTTCGCTGTGGCTTATTTTCTCGTGGTTATAGACCTATGATCACGATTTTTTTATTTATGGTCACGGTTTCTATGGTCACTATTTTTTAAAAAACTGTGATCATAGCTTTTTTTTTGTCACGGTAAAAAATTGTAACCATAGTCATAGACCCAAAATATTGTAGTGTGAATTTTTCTTTTAAAAAATTTATATATAAGATGTGAACTAAATTTCCCTTTTAAATTATGAGTAAAATGACCAATTTTTTACATTAGAAAGATTTTAATTTGATCTAATTTTTATTTTTAATAAAATGAATTTCTAAATATTATTTATGTTTGATAAAACAAACTAATCATTATTAATTTATCATTCTATTCGTTTAGGTTATTTTATTAAACAGAGTTGATATTTAAGATTTATTTTATCAAAAATAAATTTTGAAGTTTGTTTTATTAAAATCAAAATTTTGTGGATATCAAAATGACTATTTATTCTTATTAATGAGCTGATTTTTTTCCCTCTTTGACTAAGTTGATAATTGTTATTACACGGTTGTACGTAGGTGAATATGAAGTGACTACTAATGACAAGAAACTAAGCGCAGTGGATCTTCTTGTTAAAAAGAAAAATTTTGTTGGTCAAGTAGTTTCTAATAACATGATTAGATCATTTGACCTTAATAAATCTCATGACGAAGATGAAGAAGGTTAGCTTTGTATAACATCTTTTCATTCATGATAGTGCTTCCTGTAATATGCCTTTGGAATAAATAATGGTTTATAAATCTTTTTAGGTTTAATTATTCCATTATATTAATTTTTATAATTTTACTAAGTTTATAATTAAATTTTTATATTTATTTTTTTAATTGAGTTCTTACACTACTTTTAATTTTTGTAATTAAGTATTTTTTACTATAAAAATTAAAATATATTAAAAGCAATGTAAAAACTCAATTAAAAAATATAAAAATTTAATTATAAATTTGATAAAATTATAAAAATTAATAGAATAATTAAATCATATTTTTAATATGATTTCATAGTTAATAATAAATTAATAATAACAATATAAAGCTATGTTCACATAAGAAATTGTGAGCAAGATATTTCTCAATCATGTTTATTCGGAAATAACTTATTACATATATTTTTTTCTCAAATTATTAGTTATGCTGCTTATTACTTAATTTAGATTTAAATGTAGTTGTGAACATTATTGCTCACTATAATTATTATTATAGTTTCATGTAAAAGGAAATAGGCATATACATATACTTCTTCGGTTCTTGATATTAGACTACTACTTAATTGATATTATTCTTTTTAATTTTTTCCGCTAATGTACTCATCTAATTCCATATTAAGTTTTATAAATATGATAAATCTTCCAAAAAAAAAAAAAAGTATATATCGTCAAACGAAAAGAGTAGCACTTTTTTATAAAAATATTAGATGAGTTTTGTATTATGTTCATATTTATAGAGGTGTATACAAAATAAACATGTATCATAAAATTATTTATTTCAAAAACTCAAAAACTTAATAATCTGATAGGTAGATAATATGAATGTTTATATATTTAAGAAATATGTATGCGTTTGTATTTGATAATATTTTGTTGTTATGCATGTTTGCTTAATTATGTGATTAATTAATCTAATAAGATGGAAAAAAAAGGTGGTGCATTAAGAAAAGAAGACTCAATTATTCCCACTGAAGAGTTACTTGAAGGTTTGGATCTACTTGCTCACCATGCAGCACAAGAATCTCTTTTCATAATAAACGAAGAAATTGATGATTTGATGGAGTCTCTTCCTGAAAAGAAGCAGAAGCTGAAGACAAATAAATTGGATTCCATTGTTATTAAGGAGGACCTTAAAGATCATGGTGCTAAGATTAATATCAATTTTGATTTGAATTCTCTTCCTACAGAAGTTGATGAAAAATGGTGGGTCTAATCCAATAATGATTAATTAACCATTGCAAGTTTACTTTCAAGATCTAGACCCAATTCTTATTTGTCCATTAATTGCCAAACATATATTTATATAAATTTCAATAATTAATTTTGGTATTATTGCTCAAAATACTTGAATGGCAAATGATGATGGCGGTTTTGAACCAATGCAAATAAAGTAAAAAAAAAAAGAAAGAAAAGTCTCCTAAATGTTAATCAAATAATTATTATTATTACTTAGTTTATATATTTATATATTCGTTTGTAGTGTATTATTATTATTACTTAGTCAAATATTATAAATATATATTAGTTTTAAACAAAAAAAAAGTGTACGTCCTAAACGTTAATTTTAAAATTGACTACGTCACAAGGTTCTCCATTGTAGTAGGCAAGTAGCTCTCACAAACCCATAATTGCATTTTACGTGTCCTTAATTCACATGCATTACCCACTGTTTTAGCCTCAAAAAACTTTCAATCTTATTTTGATATCATCACTAATACAATCTCATACTCTTCAACACACATTTGCTTCCAAACAAAACAAAATTTAAAATAAAATAAAATAATGAAGCGCATAATAGTGGTGTCCCCTCCTTGTTTTCATTGCTAATTGAAAGTTTTAAGATCTCTTTGGTTATCACAATTAGTGTTCTTATTATTCATTAATCCACCTTCAACAAAGGTAAACATTTCTCTTTTCCATGCATTCAAAATTTCATAGCTCCCATGTTAACCATGTCTTTTTTCACATTGTTTTAAATTACAAACAACATCATTTCATTATTTGTAATTTAAATAATTATTCGTATAGAGACTCACGTGCAATTGTCTTCACGTGAAAGTAGCTAAGAACCGTTAGATGATTTGATATGTTTGACTAAATTGGAATCTAACGATTTTTAACTATCATCTTCGCGTAAAAACAACTATATGTAAATTTCTACCATCAAATATATCAAATTATTTAACGATTTTCAGCTATTATCTTTAGATTGAATAGTGAAAGAATGGAGAAAGGAGATTCGGGGCAGAAGCTGCACACAAAGATGCGGCTATGGGAATTTCCGAACCAGTATGTGATTGAACCAATTGAAGGATCATCTTCTCGATCTCCACTCTCAATTAGTAGAAAAGATGGCACCATGAAGCTCATTGATGGCATCCCCGAATGCAGCACCCTTCGAGTTCCTAAGATCATGACCATTTTTGGTGTCATTGGCATGCTAAAGATCTTGGCTGGTAACTACTATTTTCAATATAAATACAGTGTATTTTATATTTCAACATGTATCCCACGTATCAAAAGGTCATACGTATATTTTTCACATAAAATATTTTACATGTGACGTACCACGCACGTTTTCCTATATCAGAACGTATTGCGTTCCATGTAACTACGATTTCGAGACCGATTTAAACATTATCCTAACTATAGTAGTACTTGAAATTAAAGTGAGTATGTAATGGTTTATAGGATCATATTTGCTGGTAATAACTGGGCGTGAATGTGTTGGAACACACATGGGGCATCCAATTTACAAGATATCATCAATGAAGGTTTTTCCATGTGATCAAACTCTTAACAATACCCCTGCTGAGCAAGTAACTAACTAACTTCCTATAACTCCATTTGCTTCTATTTGTTTTCCAATTAAAATTCACTACCAATTTTGATGTATTATATTCTTTTTGCAGAAGAAAACAGAGATGGAATTTTCTAGGTTAATAACTGTTGCTGAGAAGACATATGGCCTATTCTTCTCATATGACACTAATTTAACTTTGAGGTCATTCTTTTTTTCTTTTTATTTTTTTAATTTTTTTAGATATTTCAGAAATCATCATCCAATTCTTATTGATATGAATTTTACATAAAATTATGCAGTGTCCAACGACTGAATGAATTGGGTAATGAATCTAAATTGCTTCCTCTTTGGAGACAGGTAATAATTTTTCTAAGCATCTTAACTTTGTAAAAATTGATGTCTATGCAAACAATGCCTGCTTTAGATCAATTCAATTTATAATTCCTTTTGGTTTCGCTGCAGGCAGAGCCTCGATATCTCTGGAACAATTATATGTTGGAAATGCTGATTGATCACAAGGTGTGTTTGTAACAAATTGCTGTTATCTGTTAACTTCTTCTTGTCTACATTTTCTCACTTCAATTTTATTTTATTTGAATGCAGCTTGATCCATTCCTACTTCCTGTAGTTCAAGGCAGTATCCTTTCTAAGACATTCATATGTTGTTTAAGTTGTTTAGTTTGATCATATCGCTTCACTTTCGCCTTCTTAGAATTATCCTTAACAAATCATTAGGCTTTCACCATTTTCAAGCAGCAATTGGGAAAGATATCATTGACATCACTTTGATTGCTAGGAGATGCACAAGAAGAAATGGTAAAAGATACTTTTCTATTCATTTACATATCGACTATGTACTTATTACTAGTAATGTCATAAGACGCGTCTGCATCTTAGAAATCGAACGAGTAGTTATAAAATGACTCAACTTTTTGTACTGATTCGGTTGTTAATAACATCTTATTTTGTTTCTTGGCGAATAAGGAACTCGGATGTGGAGAAGAGGGGCAGATGCTGATGGTTATTGTGCTAATTTTGTGGAATCAGAGCAAGTTATGCAGTTCAATGGCTATACAGCATCATTTGTTCAGGTAACTAATGCTTTCTAGTTGAATCTTGTCTTAAGTGATTTGGTCGAAACAAGGACAGGAAATTAAATGAAAGGTTTTGTTTGATCTCTTGCAGATTCGCGGATCGATGCCATTCCAATGGGAGCAAATTGTTGACTTAACATACAAGCCAAAGTTTGAGATATTGAAACCTGATGAAGCTGTAAGTGGTTGTTGTTTCATTTTCTTTGTGTTTCTTGATCTTCAAGCTTCTCTGCTATGCTAATTGACTAATGTTTCGCTGCAGCCTCGAGTCATGGAGCGTCATTTCTTAGATTTGAGAAAAAAATATGGGAGTGTGGTAGCTATTGATCTTGTCAACACGGTGAAAAAATATTCTTCTTCTGAATTAACTCCAAATATGATATCTAATGTTACTAATACTAACATTGTGGTTTATTTTCAACTATAATTCGAACTCTTTTCGCTCCTAATCTTATCAGCATGGAGGAGAGGGGAGGCTATATGAAAAATTTTCGAGCACGGCGCAGCAGGTGGCAGGTGATGATGTAAGGTAGAAGTCTCTTTCAATTAACTTTTAGATTTGGTTTTATACATTCTTTTGGTTTCTTTCTATTTGATATCTATGCACATGTTCTTTCTTTTCTTTTTATTTTATTTTTCTTTGTCTTTTTTGTTTTACAGATATATACACTTTGATTTCCATGGCACATGTGGTCACATTCATTTTGATCGTCTCTCAATCCTCTATGATCAAATTTCAGATTTTCTTGAGAGAAACGGGTGCGGAAATTTTATTGGATAAGTTATTCTGATAAAGAGTTTAGCAATTTGATTCAAACTTGCTTTGTTATGGAATTGTAGATATCTTCTGTTGAATGAAAAGGGAGAGAAAATGAAGGAGCAACTTGGAGTTGTTAGGACCAACTGTGTTGATTGTTTAGACCGTACAAATGTTACTCAGGTCGGCTAGTTTCTGTTTTCATTTTCAGTGTTTTCTATTTTTAGAATTTCGAAAAAGAAAAAGTGAAAACGAAAAACATGGCTATAGAAAATGAAAACATAAACCAAACAGACAGTACTTTTGCTTGACGGAATTAAAATGACGTGGCAGAGCATGATTGGACGGAATATGCTGGAATACCAGCTTAGAAGACTTGGTGTCTTTGGAGCTGAAGAAACAATTAGTTCACATCCAAATCTGGATGATAAATTTAAGATCTGTAAGTATAACTATATATTATGTATTTAATAATTTATTTTCATTTTCATTCATGTAAACTTTAAAACTTTGATTCTATTCTTGTTTGATTTTTATGTTTTTTTTTTTTTTCTATGTTCAGTGTGGGCAGATCATGGTGATGACATTAGTATTCAATATTCAGGCACTCCTGCTCTGAAAGGAGATTTTACCAGGTATTCAATTTCTCATGGAATTTTTCTAAGATTTTTTAATTTTATTTTTTAATATCATGTAAAGAGCCAAGTTTTGGAGCAACGGTTGAGTTGTTTCCGTATAACATCAAGGTCATGTGTTTAAGTTGTTGATGTAATTATTAGGTTAGACTGTCTACGTTACCTTATTTGAGTACGGCTAACATGAAATGCTTGTGCACCGGACTGCTTTTTTCTAATCATGTTGTAAAGAGTGTGTAGAATTGTGCAACCATATAGAAGATTAGTTTATATTGAACATATATTCATGATTTGATTTGACTTTTTTAATTAACACTTTGAGGTTTTGTTGGATTCAGATTTGGACACCGCACTGTTCAAGGCATACTAACTGATGGTTGGAATGCTCTTATGCGTTATTATTTGAATAATTTCGCTGATGGAACAAAGCAGGTTTGTGACACTAATTATGGTAATATAGATGAATAGTTGGTTTATTAGTGACACTAATTACTATGCTTAATTAAATTGTGTTGTTGGTGAAGGATGCAATTGATCTCATGCAAGGACATTACATAATCTCTGTTGGAAGAGATATGACTCCAACTTCTCAGAATGGAGGCATTGAATCTATTGCTGTGAGTGTTTCAATTTAGATGAATTCCAAATTGAAGAACATAATTAACTTCATCTTATAACAAATCAATATTAACATCATTTCTTTTCTGTTATCTCTGCAGTCTTTTCCTCTGGCTCTAGGCCTGGTTTTGACTGGATTCTTTTTCGCTACCATGTCCTTGAGACAAGGTGAGTTTTTCATAAATTTTACATTACATAAGTCCTTCATACTTAAATCATGGCTTTTGAGTGATATGATAGCTTCTGACCATTGTTCTTGCATGCAGTTCGATACGATTTTCGGCACTTCTTCCTTTCACTAATGTGGGCAGGAATTAGTATCGGTATAGCAGCGTTCGTGAGGGCGAACGGCCGAGTTTTCTGCAACAGGCCACGCCTACACAAGCCCCGGTCTTAGATGATGATCAATTTTTTTTAAAAGAATTCAATATGTTTGCATAAGGTTCCCTAGCATGATGCTCATATTACATTTTATTCTTCTTTTCTATACTAACTTTTTGTAGCCATTATTACTATTATATATAGCTGCCACAAATTCATAATTGGTGCCTTTTGTTGGCAGTTTTTGATGCCACTGTCCTCCTCCTAATTTGTATATGCAGATTTTGTTTATGTTCTTGGAGATTCATGTATTCAGTTCATTTTTGTATGCTTAAGATTCATACAATATATACAGATATAAATAACATCATTATACATTTTGATTTGAGTCAAGAAAATAAGAGTAAATTATACTAAACTGTCTTGAAATTCGGCTATATTATTGTTATTATTGTTACCAAATTTCGTTCACAAGCATGATTTAACATGGTTACCAAATTAAAATAGACATTTTCCATAGTTCAATTAAAAGTTCTTGTGCTTCTTCTTCTCTTTCTTGTTCTCCAAGTAATGATGGTACTTTTGGAAGTTCAACACTGCCAAGACCAAGTGCCTCAAACCTATCTCAGGCCAAAGTGAAGATGGTGCATACAGAGGGCAGGTACCAGCCTGCCACAGAAGAAAGTTGCTCAGCCGCGCCTCACCGGAAGTTCGGATCAATATGTCAGGGTCTGGTGCCACTGCCATGTACATATTCCTCTCAACATCCACCAATTCTATTAGAGAACAAGAAGAGGGAGGAGGAACACTATGTTTCTCAACTTTGTTCTCAAACACTCCATTCTTGCTACAAATCATCCCTTTCACTTTCTCTGTCAAAAATCAAACAGCATACAACAATTATGACAAAAAAATAAAGTAATAATATTGACAGATGTAAAAAGTTATATAAGAACTATGATTATTTTCAATTATTAAAAGCCTACAGGCTGAAAACGAGTCGAGTTGAGCTGAATTAATACCTATACCACCATTCTTAACTACTTTTGATGGCTCTTCACCATTAAGATGGCTCCACTTTTGCTTGCAAGATTGGTAGACGGCATGCACCATCTCGTCGCGCGAAGTATACGCGACGCAGATGAAAAGAACTCTGTGGTTGTTGTGGGCAGTGACTCGCATTGCCTTGTCCACAGCAACCCTGACAGGCTCACTAAGCATTGAAATGTTTCCAATGAAATGCAACCTCACACCATACTCATTGATGATGCTTTCTTGTTGAAGCAACTCTTCAATCTTCTGCCTCATAAGTTCCATTAAACTTTGAACATCTTTTGGCTTCCTTCTAAAGTTGTCAATGCTGAATGCATATACAGTTACATACTTCACTCCCAGTTCATAACAGTACCTATAGCCAGTAACGGATTCAGAAAATTTTAGCAGTCAGAACAAACATATATAGGACTAAAACTTTTGTAATTGTATTCAATTTTCGATGAGATCTTCATAAATTAAAAGTTTATAATAATAATAATAATCAATTTTCTATATTATAAACACCTCTAATTGAGTACTTATAGTATACAAAACTCTTCGGAGAGAAAAAAAATTATCATTTATAGGAAATGGACCACAAAATTTATAGACTATGGAGATATTATCTAAAAGTGTATAGTACATGCACTTGTTTAAAATGTTTAAAACTTAACAACTTGGTTGAAATTTTTAGAAACTTTGAGCTAGAATTATAATACATTTGTATAATTTGGTTGAAATTTTTAGAATTATAATACATATGTATAACAAGAAGTTTATGAATTTCTTTTTAGAATTTAATTTTGATGCATTTTGATGTAATATCATATCAGCAAAAATAACTATCATGAATTATTATCCAAAAGGACAGATGTGATTATACAACTCTGAAAAACATTTTGCCAACTTTTTGTTAGGTCACATATCTTTTGAAAATACAGAAAATACAAGAATTTTCTATTTTTGGATAAAATAAAAAGTGTAGTATTATGTTGATACCTGAGGATGGATAAGAGAGCTGAAAATCCAGCTTTGTGGCCTTCACCTTCAGCCAAATTGTTCTTCTTTGCAAACCTTCTATTACCATCCATTATGAATGCAATGTGATTTGGCACTTCCCCAACACATAACACTTTAAAGAGAAGTCTTCTTAGATAACAATATAACCCTTCTAACAAGTGCACTGTGTAACCGTTACTTATCTGCATTATTATTATTATTATACCTTCAAACAAAGAGAGAAAGACCTTGACAATAATATAGAATGATGGAAGATTCAAAAATAAATAGAAAACTTTGGTGGAGCCAGATTAAAAAAAGAATAAAATAATATAAACATATATATGTCTTATTTGGTACTCGCCTTTTCACACATGATTATTTACACTATTCAGAAATGTTATATTTATAGAATTAATTTTTATTTATTGACGGTGTAAAATATTTTACGTAATTTTATTTTATTTTTCTAAAGCGTCTAAGGTGGCAAGATTATGGCTTAGATTTAGGTAAAAGCATTTTCCCTATCCGCATAGAATTACTTTATTTCTATCCTTTTCATGTGAGCAACTGATGAATATGAAACATGAAAATAGTGTGAGGCATTGTATTTTTCTGTTATTATTATTATTATTATCAAATAACTTCTTGATCAAGTTTTTTCCTCAGTGAAACTATGATTAATTAAACCATATGTAAATAATATACTAACATTAGTTGTATTGTGTCATAAACTATAAATAATATATTAAAGTTAACCTATATATATAATTGACTCTCTATTTTTTAATAAGGTATATATACTTGACTCTGCTTAATGAGAAAAAAGTTAACTGTACAGTAAAGTCATTATGAAAATTGGATTAGTTAATGATGATTTTAAGTATATAGTTAAAGACAACTTATAATTAAACATGTAATAAGTACATGATAAATTGATAATAATGTGCATAATTCATGAGTATATGTAGCAAAAAATGAATGATCCCCGGAATAATCCCTGATTCAATGGTGGTGAAGATGGCATGGATTTTCACAATAATATTTGTTTACTCATCTTACTTTTGTTTAGAGTAATTCAAAAATAGTATAGTAGAAATGTAAACATAATAAGGTCACACACACACACATATATATATATATATATATATCCAAATTTGTATTTTTTATATCTACCCATAAGATACAATCTGATTCGAATCTCTCGATATTTATTTAAACGGATGAATAACTTGATTACTCCATTTATCTAAGTCTAGTTAATTTATGATTTTTTTTAAAATGTGTCATTCTTTATATGAGTATAATTAAACATTTTTCTACCTAAATATTAGCAAATAAAGTGAGTTGTTGAAAAGAGAAGGTTGTATATTAGTAATAAAAAATATTTGATAACAAAAAATATTAACCAAAAACTACTATAATTTATTACTTTTGGTTTTATTTAATGCATCCAATAATAAATAATATTAAATAAAATAAATTTAAATTATTTAAACTAATTATTTTGTCTCCTTAATATTATTTTGTTTCCCTAATATTATCGATCAGCAATAACTAGAAAATGTCCTAAAAAGTATGTATTTTCTGTAGAGTTTGATTGTTATGATCATGTGATATTCTTTGAACTTTGATTCTAGAAAGAATGAGTATAATAAATTAACTTTCATAGGTACGAATAACATAACTCTCTTCATAAATAAATAGGATAAGGATACTAAGTATATATAGCGAGTCTTAAACAATCTTGACGAAAAAAAAAAAAGTGATAGTGAGGAAAAGATTAAAGAATGTCAGTCTTTTAGAATAATCCACAATTTACAAGTGAACGAATTTTTTTTCCCACTTTGCAAAAATGTTAATATTTCAACAAAAAGTAAAAAAAAAAACAACCATACAGTTGTAAGTTGTAACAGGGTTGTTAATAATCTCACCCTCCAACCAGGTCAAAGGAAACAAATAAATTAAAATAAAATTAAAAATTAAAAATTCATATTGATTGGATCATATATTACTATTCAACAAGATCATTTTGCCAAATGTTTCACAATTTTTTTCTCATACTTTTGCTTTTGAAACTCTTTGCCTTGAATGATGGTGACTCTTAGAGGCTGCAGAAGAATGAGAACCTCTATTCTTGGACTCCTTGGATTTATCTTGCATTGATTCTATGGCTTCCAATGCCTCCACAACTTCTTTCATCGACGGTCGGTTTTTGGGGTCCGGTTCCAAGCATTTCAGAGTGAGTTGCGCCGCCTGCTGCGCCGCCTTTTGTGAATATTGGCCATCAATCCTAGCATCCATTATGGTTTTCAACTTTCTCTTGTTGGAGAGATTAGGCTTAACCCATTCAACCAGATTCTGTTGCCCTGTCGGCCGCTTTGTATCGAGCGCGCGCAAGCCTGACATCATTTCAAGTAGAACTACGCCAAAGCCGTAGACATCACTCTTCACATACAAGTGACCTGTTAAATAATGATTACAATTTTGCATTGCATGCAGCCATGTTAGTTGTTGGTGAGTCTCAAACAATAGTGTGTGTTCATGTCAACCTTTTTTTGCAAAAACATAAATAAAGAATGAGATCACTTCTCTAATTTTTGCATAAATTTTATATGCATTTAGATTAATTCAGTGTAAACATGACCAAGCATTTAGACTTCATAAAAGTAAGAGTTGACATAATAACAAGGCTATCATATTGACCTATCGATCACAGGTTTGGATCCTAAAATCAGTCTCTCAGGGGATGAGAGCCTTGAGCACCGGAGCTGCCTGTTTCGTTCTTACTTAGCATAGCATTTATATTCAAGTTCATGCAGCATAAGTCAAAAGATGAGTTAATTGCAAACTATATATACATATAATTACCTGTTGCAATGTACTCCGGAGCAGCATAGCCATATGTGCCCATGACTCTGGTAGTTACATGCGATGCTCCCACAGCAGGGCCCAATTTAGCCAAGCCGAAATCTGATATTTTCGCGTTGTAATTCTGCAGGAGACAGAACAATAAGTTGTCATATTGATCTGTAGAATTTAGTATGCTAGTAAAGATCATCAACTTTGATTACTTCAGAACTATGTGGACATAACATCACGAAATATGGTCAAGATTGTGGTCTAGAACCATTTGTTTAGGCTTTTTTCTCTTTGCATGAAGGAAAATAAACTAAGAACAACAAGATTAAGAAACGAATGAACTAGCATAATATAGCTGACCCCGTCAAGTAGTATATTTGAAGCCTTGAAATCTCTGTATATGACTTGTTTTTCGGAAGCGTGCAAGAAAGCGAGGCCCCTTGCTGCGCCAATAGCTATCTTAATTCGGGTGTTCCATGAAAGTGGTTCTATGTTAGGATTCCCTGCTTAGGAACAAAACAAAAGAAAGCAAATGAGGTACAAATCCACAACCAATATAGTTTTTCTTTTCCTCATTTGGAAAGAGTTTCAGTTCATACTTCTGAAAAGATGATTCTCCAAGCTCCCCTTTGGCATGAACTCATACACAAGTAGAAGCTCGTCGTCGTCCCAACAGTACCCTAATAGCTTTACCAGGTTCGGGTGAGAAAGCCTTCCTAAGAAGTTTACTTCTGACTGCACATTGCCAAATCAACAAAGAAGCATAACAAAAATCAGATCACTGAGTTGAAACTTCTGCACAAAAATTGTGACAAACAAAATTATTATTATATTATTATTATTATTATCTCTACAATACACAAATATAAGAAGAAAACATGATCACTTAACTTTCTATAGCAATCTGTTTTTTGTACTATGCTCTCTTCACATTCATAAAATGTATAAAAGTCCACACTATTTTGCAAAATGAAAATATCCCATGTGCCTCAATGCCTCAACTAATTACTTTACTATATTTATATAACATGCACAAAACATGATTAATTCTTTTTATTTATTTTTTCCTCCCCCTCTTTGAGGAAAAGTCAAGAGGGATTTTGCAAAGCTACTTCAAATTTTTTGTCTTTTTATGAAAAAGTAAACGCTTATCTTGAAAATCAATTTGTAGTCAAGTATTCAAATATGTGGAAACTAAGACAACTTATTTTAAACTGTTAATATCCAAAGTTTCCTGTTGGATCATCAATGGATGGAAGAAGGACAGGTCATCTAAGTGGGGACCACAATGAATTTTCCTGCTACATTCCATGACCATATTCCATAAATGTGATGTTTTTATATAGTTTGCTTGTAGAATAAGGAATCCATTTTTAATGAACCGTCTGCATCAACCACAGCTGTGCCTCTCCACATTTACATTGCATATTCATGGTCACCACTATTTTCAATCAAGAATTTCAAGTTCTCTTTCAAAGCATAGTCTTCAACCTCATAATAATAATAATCTTAACAAAAATATATAATTATAGAATGTAGGAGTTATATTATGCAGTAAACCATTTATGATTTACACCTTGTATAAGGTTAAGGATTTAATTTTATAGGCACACCATTATGAATATTTTATAGGTTATACCAAAAAAAAAGATATAATACATTAACAATATAAAACACTTCATATTATAAAAAATTAATCTCCTAAATTACCTAGATTCCATTTTATTTTTTTACCATTTAAGTTAATCATGAGATCAAGTGTTGACAACAACTAAACAAGAGCTCTATAATCTTTTTCACCACAATTACTTTCCACCTCTACCCCTAGTACTTAGCATGTGAGACAATAATAACAAGGGTTCTGTTATTCAGTGGCATTGATTAAAGGTTTCCAAAATAGAAACTTTTAATTGAAAGAAAAAAAAAAACAATTTTTAAGAAGCATTAGAAGCACCATAAAATTTCTATAATTTGAAACCTAACCAATGTTCTAAGGGCACTATATAGCAAAACCATAATTGTAGTAGTAGTAGCAATAATACTACTACTAATAATAATAACAATAACAATAACAACTATACTAGCATCAATTACCAAATATTGAAAGATTAAGAAAATTAAAGTTTTGGAATTCAATTCAACAAACCTGCCACTCTTGAAACCCTTGAGTGCTTTCAGAGTTCAATTTCTTGATAGCAACCACCATCCCTGACCCTGCCTTTGCTGGTGTGAGTGTCTTCTCATCCAACCACCCTTTATATACTCTGCCAAACCCACCTTCACCGAGCAATGTATCTGATTTGAAGCTCTTTGTCGCGGATTTCAGGTCCCCGAAACTGAACACTTTCAAATTAGGCCTCTCCAGGATCTGGCCACTTGAAGATGGAAGCGAACTAGTCCCGTCATCGATGATGCTGCCGCTTGCAATCTCCGAGAACTGGCTCTTCCCGGCGCTGCTAGCGGTGGTCGCCGAGAATCCCACATTCCTGCTGTCAGTGCTAGCTGAACCTGCAAAGAACAAGAACACAAATACAATTACAATTATGTGAAAAATGTAAACTCTTTTTACTATAATCAAAGGAGTACACTCATAAATTGAGCTTCTTTCAATCATAATTCTCCAAATTATACTACAAATAAATGAGATAACATTTTAAAGTTCCATTTTTAAGAGGTATTTCCTAATATACTCAAATATGATGCCTCTAATTTATACATAATTATGAGAAAATAAAAGTGAACAAAGTTGTATCCATGCAACCATTGGAGATCACTAGTCCCCCCAACAAGTGATCAACTTTGAATCCTAATTGAACTTTTCGTGTCAGAGCCTTGAAACAATTGTGCAAGAGATACTTGTGAAAAATTAACCCCCATCACCCCCAAACCAAAAAAAAAAAAAAAAAGAAATTGTACAATTTTACCCTGGTATGTAGTTTTTCATGTACAGTGAATGATCTAACACCAAACATAGGGGGAACAAAAATTGAAACTTTGCATTTTCTGAGGAGAATTAGAGGAAAAGAGTAACTACCCATGATTTGTTTTGGGCTGAATTTTCAGTGGAAGGAAAAAAAAGAAGGAAAATTGAGGAACTTTACCTGAATACTGAGCCTTGGAGAGGGTAGAGGATGAAGGGTTTTGAGCAGAAGAGAGAGAGCCAAAGCATTGACCCATGTGAAGCTCTCTCTCTTTCACTCTCTCTTTCTCTTTCTCTTTCTCTTTCTCTTCCTCTTCTGTTTGGTTTGGTTAGAAATGGTGTTGATGAAGGAAAAACAGAACCATAAAATTCCCCAAAGGAAAAGAAGAAAGTAAGAGCAGATTACTATTCACCAAATCACCAGAGAGAGAGAGAGAGAGAGAGAAAGAGAAAGAGAGATGGAGAAAGAAGTGTATTTGTCTTTTAGATTATGTGTATTTTCTTGACTGAGGGGTTGGATTTGATTTTCTCTGTTACTTACACATCCATCAATGAACATACCAAGATGTTTCTTTGATGATAATAACAACTACATATTTTTAGCAACTTCCTTTTTATCTGTTTTACAATTCTCAAAATTCTGTTGCATGCTCTTGTCTCTTTGCTCTTTAAGGAGGTAAAATTTATAAAAGTTTCATTTTGGACACTTTTTCTTTTATATTTATTTTTTAGCTTAATTTCGATGTTAATACTTTTTATGCAATTATTCACTAATATTTATTAAATATTAAATAAATATCAATTAAAATTGAATTTTTTTCCTTTAAAGATGATTAACAAGGTGAAAAAATTTACTCTTGAATAAAAAAATAAAAAAGAAGTGAAAGAAATTATATAGAAAAAAAAATATTGTATAATCCTTTTCCTAGAGATAAAAATGGTTACAAATATTATTTTTACACATAAAAAATATATAAATGTATGTATTTAGAGTCAACGGCCGCGTGAGGAGTGTCTAGTCAAACCCACCTTGGAAGTTGTTTTCTTCCTTCCTAACTAGGATACAAATTACAATACAACTATACAAGCATGACTAAAACCTAACACTGTGTCACCAAATTCATTTTCAATTTTCAAATTTCAATACTAGTGTAAAGAGATTAATCTCTTTAAATTTGATGTACTAATATCTAACTTATATGGAAGTTATTAAAAAAAGTCAAGTGCTTATTATATATATATATAATAATAATAATAATAATAATAATAATATGTGGTCATATATGATTATGTAACAATTATCAATCTGAAATTACTGTGAAATTGAATTAAATAGCAATTTCTCCTTAATTCTTATGGCAATTGGTAAAATGGCAAGTATTCGTTTGTATGTGACATATGATAGAGATTAGAGAATAATTTATCAAATGTTTAAAGTTAATCATGAAAAGTCATATTACTAACATAAGATTATATAGTTTTAAAGTTGAAAGAGACACCTTAATAAATATTATGCCCTATAATACAAACAGAAGTTATATAATTTATTTGATAACAAGAACAAAAAAAGGCAAATAGTTTACTTTGCCAAAAGATAATTTCACCTATTATTAATCATAGCAATCACTTTATCACAAATAGATTATTCAATGTGATTTCTGTTAATCAACAATTTCAGTCTCCTCCCAAAAAAAAAAAAAAACATCAATCAGTAACAAAGACTTGACTAAAATTAGAAAGCACTATTATATCCGTACAATTATTTTCATATAAAATTGATAGTAAAAAATTATTTGATAATTGTCATCTAATGACTTTTGATTATGAACTTTACATAAAAATAACTGCATATGAATTTTTGCATATGAATTTTCACATCAAGGATTATCTAAAAAAATGCCTTGTATAAATCTAGGCCCTATTTTTATGATTAAAATTCATACTATTAAATCATCCTAATATATGACAGATTAAATTAAACTCGATGCATTATGCATCTAAAATGTTTCCTATTATCTAATATTTAAGTTGAATCAATCCACTATCAAATTAAACATTACTCAATTTATTTTCTTTTTCATAATTTAAACAAAGTTCATTTCTTGTTTAAAAGAAATAAGAAAGTATCAAACTAGTTTCAAGCAATAGCAAAAAATAAAAATAAAATAAAAAAATCAAAGGTGAGAAAACCAGTGGCAGTACTTTGACAAAAATTTAATTTGTCAAAAGTAAGTGGACCATGGCACATCAAATGCTGCACCCATATTATATGCTTTCTCAACTATATGAAATAAATCATGTGGTAGCCCTTTTTGACTTCAATAGACATTAGACAAATAAATTAATTATTATTAATAATATAAATATTTATTATTTACTCATTTTACATGAGACACTGTTAATTTATTCATCATTTATCATTGGACATATAAGTTAATCCCATTTACAAAATAAGTGCATCTAACATAACTGAATAATATAATGGGGAATGGTTGGTGCTCCAAATATACAAATTGAGAGCCAAATTCTTAAATCATGAGTTTTAAGATATAATAATTTTACTTAACTACCTTATCCAATCCAAAATTGTGCAGAATACTATACAACTTTTTGAGAGGACTAAAAAAAAAGTCAAATTTATAATAATTTTGCATTTTGCAATGGCACCTAACATAAAAAACAAAGGTAAATAGTCTAAAGGCATAGTTCTATAGAAAAATGTTTTAAAGGAAAATTCCAACACAGCCTAGTTGCTGGTTCAAATAAAAAAAAATTCACCTGAATTTCTAACTAAGAAAGGTGAATACAGAGAAAATTCTTGAGGCTAAATAAAAAGCATTTATAGGAGAGAAAAGGGTATGAAGTCCTCAAAGAGTAGTACTTCCAATGTGGACTAAAATTATAATTTAGAACCTTGAGATGCATAATTTTCAATATGAAACCTTCAAGTTTCAATGGTAGTTTTGTTGCTACTGCTGCTGCTGGAGACAGTCGAATTATTTTTGACCTGAGCTCGCGCCCGATGCCTTCTCTTGAAGATGTCCTGCCTCAACTTCTTGGTCTCACTTTGTATGTCCATGAATGGTTTCCTTTCTATGTTTTCCTTTTCGCTCTCCAACATCCTTCGTTTCTCTATTGCCGCCAATGCTGCAGCCTTGTCATCCGATTCTTGGTTGTTCGCTTCTTCCTACAAATTCGGTTTATGTTCGAGAGCCACTCAACAATAGTGAAGCATAAATGCAAGAAATAAACCTCCCAAATACTGTATTTAAAACTACCAAAATATCAAAAGCATGGGTAGGAATGATGCACTAAGAAACCAATAAAACATGAAAAAGAAAAGCAGCAACCCCACTTATAGACTTATAGTGTATAGTTCACAATGACTAAGAAGCAATATGATACAGCTGGTTAGATTTGAATGGACACAACCACAAAGTGATGCAAATTTGACAAAAGTAGGCATTAAGGAATGGCTGAAACCACTTCATTTTCTAGGTGAAATCTTGACAAATTAATAATAAATAAATAAATAAAGAGGATAAAGTCTCCCTAAAATTCATAAATGACAAATTTTTCCTCACCATTTGAAAAAGGGTGTTAATTTAGGTCTTCCGTATGAAATTCGTATATGTACAAGAGGACTAATATGCCCGTTTATTTTGGGGCGAACTTATCCGATGAGAGACAAATTTGCCACTTTAAGATTGAGGTACTACTTGGTCCCTGAGGTTTTGTTCATGGATGAGATTGGGAGATTACTCCAAAATTTAAATGCTTCAATTCAAAGTACTATTACTTGCTTTCACCAAAGTGCTCTTCATTGAATAGTATTTGTAATAGGAAAGAGAAGAAACTGACCTGAATTTCATGAATGAGACTGTCAAGCGATTTGATCTTCCTATGAGGCCAGCGAGGAATACCGAATTCTCTGCATTTCCTCTTCAGAACTGTTAGTCCAACATTTAGCCTTCTTGACGCTTCTACAATCGGTATATCAAAATACTTGACTAACTCTGATAACGTTATTTTTGCTACCCGGTCACTAGATGCACGTTTTTTCTTTTCTGCAGAATCTGCATCTGTTGACCTCAATTATTAGCTGTTAACCTTTACATATGATATGCCTAACAACATTAGAAAGACTACTAACGCATGTTGAGAGAATCTATTCCGTTTTAACTCGGTGTCCTCTCCTCCGCACAATACATACAGATAATCAGAGACCACTTGGCAGAAATTTACTTAAGTTAACACAGAGCACAAAGTTGCAATGTACCTTCAAATTCAGAAGCATACAATATACAAAATTTAAATTAATAGCACGATATGTGAAAAAGGAGGGAACTCCGTATGCGTTTCATTACAAATATTTTCTGGATTTGATTAAAAAGTATTCACAGGTTACGAAACTATAGAATCCAGTTACGAAACAAAAAAACAATATTGCTGTGACAGTCAAAATTAGGACATATTGTAACATGGTGAATTTGCAGATTGGAAGATTGATTAAGTCAATAACTGTGCTAAATCATTTCATGCTAAATAGTTTGTGTCATTAGATTATTAAGAGTAATTGAGAGTAAACCTGGCAAGGCTTGGACATCTAGCTTGTTGTCTGGTGATTCGGACATGTCATCTTCATAAGGAAGAAAATTCAGGTCCTGAGTTAACACGGGAACCACTTTTCTCAATGGTTGGGAATCTTTGTTGTTTCCTTGGCGTTCTTCCCCTGTGGAGTCTGATAGAACATCTTTGTCTTTTTCCAATTTGTATATCACACGGAGGTCTCTCAGCAAGGTTGGGATTGTCCGAAGCTTCAGGTTTCTGAAAGTTCATTACAGACAGTTAAAAACAATTGGAAACAAAACATTTTATCAATTGGAGGAGGCATAATGATTTGAACAAATCAACAATGCTATTAATTAAGTTGGTACTTTCACTTGACGTGAAGCACAAGTGAAATTCAAAACACAAAATCAATCATTTTACAAATAATGCCATGCCTGGCATGATATGTATGACTCTTTGAGTAAATGCCAGTTTTAAGGAGAGGGTAGGAGAGGGGTTGTAAGGCAAAAGTTCCCCACTAATGGATGTTAATAAGAAGAAATTGTGAATAATACTTTCTCTAGTGTTGTTTAACATTTCATGATAATGATTTTTCAATTTACTATTGCTGATACTCCACTTTGTAACCAAAAAGAAAAGTTGTCATTTTTATGAGAGTGGAGATTGGAAGGGAATTGCACAACTCCATTCCCTTCTCTTTACCTTTTATTGATTCCCCTATGCCCCCAAACCCAAAAATTTAAATTAGATCATATCGTTTATTCCTTGATAGACCAGTCACATAAAGATGACAATAGTAAAATCTGTATCCAATTCAGCAAATGAATAAGCGAACATATTATGTTCGTTCTGCAAAAGAAGTCAAGTTAAAATATATTATTTATTGAAACAAGAATCATTTTCACAGATGTTTTCGACTTTTTGCTTTTGGTACCCTTCCGTTATTTTCACAAGACAATCAGAAAAGTCCAGAAACAAGAAGCCAAGAGGGGGACTGGAAATTTGAAAAGCTTAATTTTTTTCATGATAGCATAAGTATTCCACTATCACCAAATAGTCTCCACGCTGCTAAAGAAATCTCGTAATAGTACTATAGCTAGTTCCACATTTGGTACCGATTTCGCAAATCTTGGTTTGGTTTACCAGGGAAAAGAAATATAACCATCTTTTAACTTTGGCTCAATTCGTGGTGTGAGAGGTGAGACTGAAAATCATGTCAAAATGTGACTTAATGCAATTTCGCTTATCATATTGGATTAAGTTGAAATTCAGATTGAACCCTACTCAAAACATGGTTTCTGAGCATTCTCAGTACCATGGCTAACCAATTCCAATCATTATGACAAGGACTAAGCTATCTAACTTAAAAAGGAACCCCCTTCCCCCTTCCCCCTCTCTCTCACATTTTAGGACCAAGCAAGATATAAATTGTGAGAACTAATAGCCCTGTTTCATACTTTTAAAGAAGGATATGCAGATAGACATAGAAAATGCATAATGTCGCTGTCCTAAGACAAAATATGCCCAATTTGGTATCCATCCAAAAGTTGGGGACCAGGGGAATTGAGACAGTGACACAAATATATTCTCTGGTCTCAGTCTCATGCCTCTGCATTTTCTATCTTAAGGCATTTCATAATATAGCAATAATCATGACCAAAAGCAAATACACAATCTAAGAACAGATACAAAAAGTTTCAGCAACTTTAGATAGGGACTTGAGCAGATATTATCTATATATATACCTTGAGAGCAAAAGCAAGTTTGGAATGCTGGAAAATTGAGGCTTGTGATTTCTATGAAAGGAAAAGATACAAAGCCACACTCCATTTTGGTACCCTTCAGAAACTTCAGCAACACAAAGCTTCTTCTGCAATCTGAGGATTGGTGTGGACCTCATTTCGCCATAGGAGCCACTCTCTGAGAATACAAACTCTCTTTCAACTTCCCTTACTTTCCCATCCTTTATTTGGTATACATGCACACTCCTGATCAACTCTGCAAAAATTTACTCAAAAAAAAAAAACCCCAAAAAATTACAGAGAAAAAATTAAGAAAAACCTCAATTTTGCACAACCCCATCAATAAAAAATCGATTTTTTCCCAATGAAATGGAGGGAAAAAGGAAACTTTATGTGAAAATGAGGCATGAAAGTTGAGAATCTATAATATGAAAGGTGAAGTGCATGGTGGGGTTGAGGTGGTTACCTTCTCTAATGGTGTTCTTGAAGACTAGGAGGGTGGTGAGCAAGGTGTTCTTCATGGCGAGGTTGAAGATGCTACCATCACTATTGGGTACGAAGCAGGAACAGTGTCGTTGTGGTGATAAAAGGGAGAAACAACGAGACAAAAGACGAGGTTTTGGAGTTTGTTTGCAGGTGCATGATCTTCTTGTCTGTGTTGTTTGGTCATTTTATATCACTTTTAGGATCATGTCGAAGGAATTTTTTTTTTCAGTTTTGTTGTTAGTGTTTAATTATTGAAAAATATTAATATTAAAATGATATTTATTATAAAAAATATAGATGTAAGTGAAATTGATTTTTTTCATCTTTATTTATTTATTTATTTATTTATTTATTTAGTTTTGTATTTAGATCCGAATTTGAATTGGTTCTTTTATTATCAACTTTTTATCTAAAGAAAATTTAGTTAAATAAATCAAAGTTAACTTCATATAAAATAAGGTATAAAATTGTGTCGACTAAACTATTATAGAAAATTTATAAAAATATTCACTAATAAAAAAGATAACTATCCAAGATAATAATTAAAAATAGTTAAATATAATTTAATTAAATATATTAAATTATTTAATAATTCTTACTTAGTAGCTTCAATACAATATAAGTGCTATGCAGGTAAGCGAATCATATAAATTAAAGAGTCATGTAAATTTAATACAAATCATATTACATGAAGACAAAAAACTAATCATAAAATTAATTATTTATATAAAATATATATTAGAATAAATAATATATATATATATATAAATAGATAAATATATCATGGTTAATTTAGTGATTTTTTTTAGTATGTATATTAAATTTTTTCGAAAATATTTTATTAAAAAAAATTAGTAAAAAAAATTAGAATTTGTGTTATTTAACATTCATGAATTAACTGATTATTTTTTTGTCAATTTAACATTATTAAAATTTTTTATTTAAAAAACATATAATTAATTGTATAATCCTATCCTTTAAGTTGGTCAAATGTACAATCTAAATTCTTTTGGTTTTTGGCCACATGCATTTTATTGATGTACTTTCTTGTTTTGGTTATCCTTTCTATCTTTTTAGGATTTTTTTAATTATCTTTCACTTATTTTCATTTATTGTTTTCCATTTTCTGTGTTGTGTTTAGATCCTCTATTTTAATTCAGATACGGAGCAGTTTTATTCATTTACATTCCTTTTTGTTTAAAAATACGAAAATATTTTATAATAAAAAATATTAATAAAAACTGTCAAAATTTATTATTTTTAATTTTATTTAATGTATTTTATAATAAATAAATATTAAATAAGAGAAATTTAAACTGTTTAGGTTGACTGTTTTTTGTTTTTCTAGTATTACCGAAAATAAAATAAAGAAAAATTATTTATTAAAAGGTTAAAAATATAATTATACTATATAAATACAAAAAATCATTTATCCTTGTAGAAACTAGAAACACAATTGACCTCTCATTCACATTTATTTTGATAATTGATTATTCTACTGAGAATTTTATAAATATATGCAAATATATAATGAATAATTTCTAAACTCTATAAAACAATTTTTTGTATAAAAAGTGGTTATGATATAAATGATTCAACAATAAAAAAAACCTCAAAATCGAAGCAAATGTGTGAGCTAACAAAGTGAGTCATATAAATATAATAAAATATTACTTGTACAACCCTTAGTCTAAATGTTTAAGTTGGTCAAATGAAGAATCTAAGCTTTTTGTTCTTTTTGTTTTATGGTTTTGGGGTTTTGAAGGTTTTTTTTTTTTTAGAGGGGTTGGGGAATTGAGGGAGATAGAGGTTAGAATGGAACTCAATTTTTTTATTTAATTTAAAAGAATTTTTGTTTTTAAAGTTGGGTAAAAAACTAAAAATTGATGGAATAAATCAACATTTATCAATCTCCTCATGTAAGTGTTTAATTGGATCAAATTCACTATCTAAATTGTTTTGTTCTTTTCCACAAGTCAGACCTCAAGAAGACAAAATTGTTACATCTATCTGCGCTTTATGGAGATTTAGTTGCACTTCGCAAAATCTCCTTAACTGGCATCAAGTTTGGATTGTACAAACTAACTCCTAAAACTTGGTTGAAAGCACTTCAGCCAAAATAAATACATTATACCCTCTTGAACTCTAAATTACTAATAGATCCCCAACAAATTTCCGAGTATATATAACTATAGGACTTAGAGCCCGTTTTGGAAGTAACAGAAGCTACCTTTTTTTTTACAAGTCACAATCTGCATGTTTGACACCATTTTAAAAAAAGCCTTTAACTTTTTGAAAAGTTAATTTGCAGTTTTTTGAAGTAGAAATATATGACTTCTCTGCCTTTCGATAAGTCATTCAACCACTTACTTAAAAAAAATTTAATTTAAAAAAAATCTACTTTCCTTTGTCTTTTCACGCAGGTCTGCTAAAAACACTGGTCTTCTACTATCATTCTCATGCAATGTTCCAAACCTCTGGTCTTCTACTATCATTCTCACGCAATGTTCAAAACCTCACCATTTTCACGTAATGATTCATCTGATAGAAATATTGAACCTCCACCACAGACAATATACATTTTTGTTATCAAATTCCTAGTTTCCTATTTTGAATGATGAATATCCCCCTTTAAAAAAAGTTCCTTTAAAGAAAAAAAAAACTCTACTAAACAGTCCTTTTATGCATCGTTTAATCCAATCAAACTCACATTTAATCCCCTTAATTCATTAAGTTAAAATGGTTGAATTCAGTTGAGGGTTGAAGGCGAGTTAGGTCACAATCTGAAGAAGAATCTGTTCGAGGCCATAGTGTACTTTGGAAACAACTATTTTTATGTAAAACATCAATTCTACACCAGCTAGTGACTAGTGACAGGAATAACGATGTCGATAAGCCCATTCCTGATTTCACTATTCAGTTCAAATATCTTAAAAGGACACTAAAAATAAAAAGAAAAACCAAACTGGTAAATAGCATGTGAGCCCTTTTTTATTGGCCAGGCCTAAGCAAAACTCGTGAAACGGTTAGGTTGACATGGGTTCTGTAAAATGGCACACTACCGCACCACATTCGTCGAGCCACATGCTGATCGAAGTAATTTTTGGCCGACGGCCAGTCTGTGAAACAGGTAGGCATATAGTTCCGATCAAAATCTTGATTGTGACATACACAACTAAACTGTTTAATTCTAGAGAACAGTCCACTAATGACCACTGTTATGGATCTTATCTATTAATCATAAATTAATGCATGCAATTCAGAGACATTGAAATATAGCTAGCAAGTTGAACTAATACCATAAGCACCATAATCTAAAGCTAAACAGTGTAGTAATAGTACCAGAAAATATAACAATGTTTCAGGACCTAAAGTAAGATACACAGTCCCTAGCAGAAGTGTATATCTGTTACTGCCTTGATCTTGACTCTGCCCGCCTAGCTTCATCTGTTGTCGAAGGAAACAACTCCACGTACCTTGATCCAATTGTCATTTTATCCTTGCACATTGCTCTCTTGGCCTCGTCGGGGGAAACAAACTCCACATAAGCCTCTCCAGTAGCTTTTCCATCTGGGCGACAAGCAATGTGTACCCTATCTTCTATCAGCTTGAAATCTTTAAAAAAATCAATAATTTGAGCTTTAGTAGCTGAAAATGGAAGTCCACGCATCTTCAATATCTCAGTGTATTCCATCTGATCTTTATCGCTGAACCTTTTGGTCCGAGATGGAGGAGGGCTTCCATGGTAGTCATTATCGTATATTCCTTCATAATTGACCTCAGATGCAACAGCATTGTAGTAATCTTGCTTCTTGCACCTGAAGACTTCCACATATCTGCGACCCATGTTCTGCCGGTCTCTCTGTAGAGCAAATTCAACCTGCATTGCTCCTGCAAAGACTACAAAGGCCTCTCCTGAGAATCGTCCACTCTTGTTGACAAGCAACACATCCACAATGGTCAGTCCAGCAAAGAACTTCAGGATGTCAATGTCAGTGCAGTTGAATGGAAGTCCCCTGAGACGAACCACAGGAAATGGAGGAGGGGGCTGGAAGCCACCACCGTATCCATAGGGTTGAAAGCTGCCTGTTCCGCTGCTCACTGCGAAGTATGGATTGGATTCCATCATTCTTTGTCTCTTTGAGCCAACCTCGTACCCGTCCGAAACCCCCCCGCTTCCCAACATTGCCCTTCAAATTTCCATACCCATAAAAAAAAAATCCCCCACTCAACATGTTAATAAAGCCAAACCCAACCCACACTTTCCCTGACACCTAATTCTAATTCCTAATGTAATAAAATATATCATATTGATTAAAACTCCCAAAACCAAACAATATAGAAGGCAGTAACTATATATCAACTAGCTATACCAATAGAACACAGTATTACCAATAAAAGGTCCACAAACATATATCTTTCAGAGAATGCGACTCAAAGTTAACAGTAGAGATACCTACCCTTAAACTAACAAAGCCCAAGGAAGCTAATCAAAGATGTATATAAAATCAACACAAACAACAAAGAGTCGGTTATTCCCTATTAATTTTTCGGTAAGAATCACAAAATACATAGGTAACTTAAATCAGCACATGGGATATAGATTATCCAAAAAACATAGCTCTATACGTAAAATTGATATACAGAGCCAAAATCCACTCCTCTATCAGATTCTAGCCCACATGTAAATAAAACTACTCTCATTTAACACAGCCACTCTTCCCTCTAATTTAAAAAAAAAAATTGATAAGAATATCACTGCAAAAAACTTAAAAGAATGATCTTTTCCTTTTCAAAACTCAGATGCACAAAAACACAACCTCAAATCAGATAAGCATCGCCACCAGAAACCTAACTCCAGATTAATATCAAAACAATAAAAAAACAGAGAACAAATCGAGCAGAAAAAAAAAAGAAATTGAGCTCAGCATAATGGTACAATAAACGGAAATTCGAATCAAATAGAGACGGAAACAAAAAGTGATAAAGTTATGGCAGCCTTACCCTCTCGGACCGTACATGTTACCGAGATCGCCGAACGATCGAGCAAAGGGGGGGTCGGTTGACGGAGGAAAACGATACGGATCCAGTGCTGCGATTGGACGAAAATCCCCAAATCCAATGAAGAATCAAAAAAGAAAATGGAACGCGAGAAAGAAAAAAGAAACCCTAGTTAGGGTTACAATAACGTTAACGAGCTTCTTCGTGGTGGAACACTGCGCACCCTTCCCCGGAGAGTTTTTTTTATTGGGTTGGCGTGTTCGTTATGCTTATGTTATTATTGTTTTTATTTTAAGAAAGTTATTGGTTAGTTAGCATTATCTTTTTATTATTAACATTTTCTGTGATTGATTTGAAAATTATTTATTGGCTTGGATCTTTTTATTTCATTATCTTTTTATTTTTTAAATATTTTACTCTGGATCAATTTTTTTTAAAATAAAAAATTTAAAAATAAATAAGTAAAAATCTAATCATTATTAAATTGAAATAATAAAATTTACAATCTCACACATGATAAAAAATAAACAATTATAAATTAATAGTAGTTAGTCTATTTAATATGTTATTTTTATTTTTTTTTTCGCTTTAAAGTACCTCTTACTCCAACACCCTTTCACATAGCGAATTGAACCATTGAAATTGTGAACCACTCTTATTTAATTTATTTAATTATTTCTAATAAGAAACATTCTATCCAACTCCAAGATTGAATCCTTTCCTGATTCCATCAAGATATTTGTCCCAAATTCTTGAATTATCCTTTTAAAAAACTTAACTAGAATATTTACTATTCTATTAGTTTAAAAAGCACAAACACTTTTATAAATTATAGTGTCTCCATATCTTATATTTTATATACATATTATATTCCCATATCTTATAAAAAATTAAAATTCGTATATTCGCATATCTTATATCTATTTGATATTTTCTTTCCAAATATACATATTGTATTCCCATATCTTATAAAAAACTAAAATTCGTAAGTTCGCATATCTTATATCTATTTGATATTTTCTTTCTTCGTGGATATCCGTAGAATCAGATATGATTAAATGGTAATAGAAGCTATCATGTAAGGAAAACGCTTTTTAATTTTAATATTGTAACTGGGGTTGAGTTAGACGCCGTTATGGGAGAGGGAGGGGAATGACGGGAGTGTGGTGTCAGTAAGCACCCAACTCGCACCGTGCGAGTTCCAGATGGCAACACGCACCGTCCGATTTCCGTCCCAGGACACTCACCGTCCGATTGCTTCACTGAAGGACACGTGTTGCGTAGCAGGAGCTCCCCAATTCGGTGCCCTTATACCAAACCCTCACTCATGCATTCACTCCTCTCACCATCCGAAAACATCACTCTCCCAACTTTCATTTTCAAAGCTGAAGCCCCCATTGTTGTTCATCTTCCTCCTCTCATTTCTGCATGTTTGAATACATAAAAGAATGCCAAAAAAAATAAAACTAGAGATGTTGATCGACCTGAGCTTCATATTATGCATTATCTCAGTCATTCTGATTATGTAAGTTTTTTTTTTAAGTTTTTAAATTTTTTTATTTACAAGTATTAATGTAAAATATTTATTTGTTATGATTATTGTTATTAGAAGTGCAAATTTGAAATATCCATAGGATAGAATGATTATCACTATTTTTTAGCATTTATATGTATTTTTTAAAATTTTTAGAATTTTTTGAATTAATTTTTAAATGTAAATATTATTGTTAGTGAAATTATTGTTATTATTTTGTAAGTTTGGGACGTTTTTATAGAGCACGGAAATTTTGTTTGTGAATTTTGAATGTTTTGTAATTATAGTTATGTTTAAATATAAATATAAGCAAATTAAAAAAATTGGATCCCCAACGGTTCAATTTTATAATTGTAATTAATATTAAAAATAGGTTTAATTTTTATAATTTTTTTAAATTATTAAACTAGGTATAATTGTAATGAATGAAGGTAAATGTTATTGTTGTTGTGAGAAACTATTAGTCTTAGTTTGGGAAACTATTAATTAGTTAGTATGAATGATGTTCCAAAAAGAATTTAGGCATAAATAATGTTATCAATGTTTTTTATAATTCAGTCAAATATGTTTATTTAAATAATAGTATATGTAATTAGTATTACATATTATTGAAGATAAATGTGTTATTGTAGAGAGATTTGATTAGGTATTTATGTATTAGTTATCATTATTATTAATAGTTGTTGTGGTAAAAAATATTTTTATTTTAGTAGTAAGCTAGTAAGTGTTAAGAAGTTGAGTGATACTTTGTTATGTTCTTTGCAGAAGTTAAGAATGTTGACATGTGAGCATCCTGTTCCTCCGGATCGGTACAATAATAGGGTAGAAGAGCATCTACGACTTACTGGCTTTTACCATGCATCACAGATTGGGGTAGTCCAATGTCAAAAGGCATTGGTGAATGCTTTAATCGAGAGGTGGCACCCCGACACACATACGTTTCACCTTCCCATTGGTGAATGTGCCGTCACTCTTGAAGATGTTGCTCTAATACTTGGTCTTCCAACGGACGGACTTCCAGTTACAGGGATGACAATGAGTAGTTTCGAAGCGTTGGAGGCTGAGTGTTTGCATCAATTCGAAGTTGCACCGCGTAAGTCGGAGTGTAGAGGCAGCTGCATTAAACTGACTTGGCTGCGGGACCTTAAAGAAAATTTACCCTTGACTGATGAAATTGGTATACAGAGGTATGTCAAATGCCACATTATGTTGCTTATCGGGACGATCTTGTTTGGGGATAAATCAGGCGCAGGTGTGCACTGGAAGTTTCTTCCATTGCTACGTGAATTTGGTAGTATTATACAATACAGTTGGGGATCTGCATGCCTAGCACACCTCTATAGGGCATTATGCCGGGCATCTCGAGTTGACTGTAAAGGCATAGATGGCCCGCTAACACTTCTTCTCGGTTGGGCTTGGATCCGGCTGCCATATCTATCGCCAGTTCCTAGGGAGTCCCGCAGTTTTCCGCTAGCAAACAGGTAATATAATGATTAAATGTACCACTTTATTTATATTTATAACTCAATTGTCAACATTAAATGTATCGTATAAGGTGGCGGAACTGGGAGCGCGGTGACCGACGATATAAATATATGAAGCTAGCTGACTTTAGGAAGGCCTTTGATCAACTTCAGGAAGGCGAGGTGAGTTTTCATTAAAGTAGTATTAGTTTCCTGTTTAGGGCCTGTGTAAATCTTATGAACCATTGTTAATGTGACTGTTATGTGGGTTGTAGTCATGAATTTCCTTTATTTTTTTTTCAGTTTGTCTGGGTTGCGTATGCTGTGGATCGCGTGGATCCTAACATAATTCCTGCTGAAATCTATATGCACTCGGTTGTGTGGAGCGCTACAGTGCCTTTGGTGTCATTTGAATGTATTGAGTGACATGCTACCGATAGGTATAGGCGACAATTCGGACTCGTTCAGGGAGTGCCTCAGGAGGTGCGGAATCTGGAGAAGGCGCATGGAGAAGTCCTCACTGGTCCTAAGAATTTTAACTGGGCCACGGCACCTACTCATTACGGTTGGGTGATGCATTGGACCAACAGGTATCATCACGTTCTTTCCGAGCTTCCCATTCCTTCACAGCCTCAGTTGGAAACTTACATGCATTGGTACCGAGGAGAATATGGGAACCGCTTGTATTTGTCAAATCTTGTGGGTGAAGAGAATGATGAAGGTAATCAGGATTTGGATGGGGGTAATCATGATATGGATGAGGGTAGTCAGGATATGGATGATGACAATGATGAACAGGAGCCACATTCGCCTGAGATACCACCTACGAATCCGCTTCCACAAGAACAACCTCAGTTCTCAGGCCAGTATGTACCGCAGACACATTTCAACCCATCATTTACACATCCTCAACAACATTGGGGTATGTCACAGTTTGATCCAGGCGAAGGCGGTTCTTTTAGCCAGTTGCTTGGGCTTATGGCTGGAGAAGCAGGACAGTCTCAATTTGGCCATCAAAATGAGTTAATGCCAGGGAGGCATTCGTTGGATGCGAGGTATCCAGGCCATTCCTCATCGGTTGCATCTGGAGGATTCGTATCTGTTGACTCTAGTAGGAGTGAGGGTGGACGCGGAGTTTTTAATAGTCAAAATTCGTACGTTGTTTCCATGGGACTCATTGAAGAAAATGATAACACACTCCAGCAGGAGACCGATGCGTATCTAGTGGACAACCCGGATGACGAGGATGATGATGAGGATGATGAAATAGAGGAGTTCGATGAGGACGAAGAGTCCCGTAATGATGGTATTTATATTGAGTATTTTGCTTTACATGATACATTAGTTATTTATTGTGTGGTCATAATTGGTATATTTGTTTGTCTATTCTTGGATAATATGTGGTATCTTTGTTGACTTGAGAACCTAATGTACTATATTTAATTGTGTATATAAATTTGTGAACAGGTCAGGCCCGCACTCCGGATGACCAAGCCAAAGGTTACAACCTTAGGATTGATCCTCCACGTCGTAGCGCTAATCGCTACACTCCATCTGTTTTCAAAAAGGCGGCCAAGAAATGCAAGAAGTTGGTGAAGGATGTAAAGTGGTCAATTAGAAAGTAGTTGTGGTGTAATGTGTTTACTTAAGTTTTAATCATGTCGACTTTGTTTAGAATAATTTGTATGTTTTGGACATTAGGTACTAATGTATTTATTTAAGTTTTAATCATGTCGACTTTGTTTAGAATAATTTGTATGCTTTGGACATTAGGTACTAATGTATTTATTTAAGTTTTAATCATGTCGACTTTGTTTAAAATAATTTGTATGTTTTGCACATTAGGTACTAATGTATTTATTTAAGTTTTAATCATGTCGACTTTGTTTAGAATAATTTGTATGTTTTGGACATTACGTACTAATGACTTAGAGGATGCTAAGATATCTATTGTACCTTTAGAGTATTCATGAATTTATTATCAAATATATTTTATGTGGACTGTGTCATGATGTTTCCTATGAATTTATTTATATTTTAACATGCTACAGGTGTTATATATTTGGTGTTGCTAAAACCGGACCGAACCGACCTGTTGAACCAGAGAACCGGATAACACGACCATATACCGGTTCGGTCCAACATTTGAACTGCATAAGTAGTAGATATTAATAAATAATACATATTAATAAATACTTGTAGTAGATATTAATATAATACATATTAATTACTTAACAAAATATTATAAGTTAAAAATAATTACTAGTTTAACATAAAAGCAAAATAAAAACGTCATGCAATGTTACATAAATACGAGTTTCCGAGTGATATTATACAATGTTAGATATATCAGGTCAATTTAAATCACATTGACAACTTATGCCATACTATATAATAATACACATATCATATCATCTGAGACTGTGAACCTATTGAGCATCTCCGCCGGCATTTGCACCAGATGACTGACGGCATCTGCTACGACTATGTCCCTCAGCTCCACATAGCGTACATCGCCTAGGACGACGTAACATTCGCGTGTCTATCTCATTTAAGAAGCGAGTCATCTTGGGGCGACCTTTCGTGACGCGTCTAAGGTACGGATTCGGTACGAACCGGGGTCCATTGTAAGCTGGCCATGTCGTAGGATTACCTAGTGGCCTAAACCTTGCTCGGTACACCCGCCGAATTTGGTCCATCTTATACACATCATGGACATATAGTTTCCAATCGAGTCGTTGGTTGGCACAACATGCGAACACATGTCTGCAAGGGATCCGATCCACCTGGAACTCACCGCAGTCACATCGAAGTCCTCGTAGATCGACTGCAAACTCCAGTCCACTTGGCATCTCACGCACCTCAAAGACCTCATTCAGGCGGTCAAAGCAACTGACCTGAATGTTTCCCGATGCAAGCTGGTTTGCGTGCAACTTCGAGGTCACGACATCAGAGAACACATGGCCAGCACTAATCCGCACTTCTGCCTCTGCTCTTTTTCGGGTGAACAACTCGTTTAGCCTGTAGAATGTTGCCTTCACAAGAGCAGTTATTGGCAGATTGCGTGCACCCTTCAACACTGAATTGATGCATTCCACAAGATTCGTCGTCATGTGACCCCATCGGTATCCACCATCAAATGCCAATGCATACTGTTCGCGAGGAATTCGGTTTAACCAGTCTGTATACGCTTCGCCCCGTTCCCGTAATCGCTGGTAACGCAGTTCGTACTCCCGCACCGTCCTTGAATATCCTGAAGGAAAGCAAAAAAAAAAATAGATGTCGAAAGAAATCGCGTGATGGTTAAATCTATTAATAACATAACTAAATTTAGTAAATGGTTACCAATGTTGACGACCAATTTTTGGAGGAACGGTGCCTTGAATTTCCGCAGAAAGTTTGACTCAATATGCCTGATGCAAAACATATGAAAAGCTCTAGGAGGTGACCAAGCTCCGTTACTGCGCTCCACAGCTGCATTGATGGATTCGTGTCGGTCGGATATTAGACCAATACCATCCCGAGTGACAACATGTTGACGAAGGTTACTTAGGAAAAAGTGCCATGCATCAGAAGTCTCTCCCTCCACAACAGCAAACGCAATTGGGACAATATTGTTGTTGCCATCTTGTGAAACTGCCACTAGCAGACAACCCTTATACTTTCCATACAAGTGAGTCCCATCCACCTGGACAACTGGTTTACAATGTCTGAATGCCCTAATACAGGGGTAATAACTCCAAAATACTCGATGCAGTACTCGAATATCACCCACCAAGTCATCGCCTTGATAAGCAGGCATAGTCTCAAAATGGACAACAGCTGACGGCTCCTTATGACACATGGCCTCAAACCATATAGGCAACGCTTCATACGATGCTTCCCAACCTCCAAATATTTTTTCTACTGCCCTTTGCTTAGCCAGCCATGCTTTCCGATAACTAATGGTGTAGTTAAACTTCGATTGCACTTCTGCTATAACCGACTTTACCTTTAAGGAGGGGTCCGCCTCAACCAATGGCTTTATCACTTCTGCAATTGTGAGAGAATCCAGCTTCGAATGATCTTGTGAAATGGTGGCTCGGGTACATGTGTGACTACCATTATACCTCCTTATAACCCAACAGTACTTCCTGCTGATCATGCTAACCCTGATAAGCCAATCACACCCTGATCCGTACTGCGTACACTTGGCATAAAATGTCAACGGCTCAGACTCATACACCCGGTAGTCTACACTTCGTCGTATGGTATACTCTTTTATCGCCTTAATAACAGCTTCCCTCGAACTGAACTCCATACCAACGGCAAACTCACCATCTGCGACAATAGGAATCTCTGCATTTGACAACCACCATAGGAAAAATCAAATAAACAGACATATATTACAAATCTGACAACACCTTATTATGTCACTCTAATTAAAACAAGAACAACAACAATTCATGTAAAAAATAGACCAGACAGGCCGGTTCGACCGTCACACGACATGAACCGGAACCTAACCGGTCCAGTTCACTGGATTTGAACCGTTAACTGCGAATGATATTTACAAACTCATGTAAATTTTACGTACCTGCAGTCATATATCCCGGAAACTCCGGAACATGCATGGCTTCCAAATCCAAAACTCGCATGAATGATGGCTCCTCAAACGGCTCATCGTTTGCGAGTGCATTTGCCACCTCTGTTACATCTGGCGCCGTAGCTCCGTCACCTTGATCTTCAACTCCATCTCCATCTGGACCAACAAACTGGTAGTTACTTTCGAACTCTTCTTCACTGTCACTATTATAATCTTCTCGTAGAATATTTCGGTCGGCCTCAGATTGTTCAAACTCAACATACAACTCGATGAACGAGACCTGAGCCCGGTTTTCAATATACATCGAAAACATCTCTTGCATGCTCTCTTCGTCCGTCACATATCTGGTTTGAAAATGGACGAATCCACCAAATACCTGTATGGGATATCTGTATAGAATACATGATATCTTTTTTGCTCTCTCAGAATCAATCTTTTCACAAATCACCCCTTTCAGCTCTTCAAATGAGATGATAAAAGGAATAACAACATCTAAGGGTTTTTCACATATAAATTTTACTCCTTCCGAAGTTTGTAGTAAAATCTGACCAAAATAATACACCTTTAGTAACACTCTATCACTCATTTCTCTCAAACATATAAGAAGAAAAGAAGATAGATTTGGCTACTAGATTTGAAGTTCGAATTAGCAGATAATAAAGAAACGAGAAAGAAGAAACAGAAGAAGAATATGCAGCCGTTCAAGTTGGGGAAGAAGACGCGAGTGAGCTACCTCCTTACTTCGCGCTTTTATATGGACAACTTTATCGAACTCGCACCCATCGACTAGGTTAACATACATGACTCAAAAAAAGAATAACAACTCAAATCGCACCGTGCGATTTCCTCTTGAAGTTCCTCGAATAAATTTCATCCGCACTCAAAACGGAGGGTCCGAGTTCTTACCAATATCCAAGCCATGGAACTCGGACCATGCGACTTGTTGTGCCGTTGCGTATTGAGAAACAAACCAAACTTTAAACGGATGGTGCGATTACAGTAGCATAAAATTTCATTTCTCCTTATCATACAAATCGCACGGTGCGATTTCATGTGCTGATTAGTTTTCAAAGAAATCGCACTCTCCGATTTCTCCACGCTCACACTGTCAGAAAACTATCCCACATATGCGTGTATTCCCCCATGCTTCCATATCTAAGAAAAGCTCACATGTAGGTTCCATTTCGATAAAATTTAGCCGGAAGGAAAACATTTGAGTTTCTTGACCAAGAAATCAATGAGCATTCAAAATAAACAATATATATATTCTTGTTAAACTAGTACTTCAGTTACACACCTGAATTTAGTGTTTAGTTTAGTGATATGAAATACATCCGAGAGATTATCATATGCACATAGATTGAAACTGGTCTAATTATATGATGTCAATTGTCAAGTGGTAAATTAAATATTAATTTTTAACCCATTTTAATAAGTTAGGCAAACACTTTTAAAGATCATAGCAATCACCTTGTCAAGTATCTACTAGTCAGTCCTTCAAAAGAACACTTTATCATAGGGATATGAGCCAAACACTGCACTGAAGATATTAGCTAAATTCTAAGAAACTCTAAGCATCAAAAGGACATTGCTGAACCTGTTGGTGAAAAAGTATATTTAAACTGTTCTATATGACAACAGCATCTTAACACATCTTGTAACTGCGTAAAATGATTGCTAACCCGGCTGGAGTGAACAGAACAGAATGCCACTGAAGCTTTTGCAATTCAAGATGAATCAAATGATAAAATTCCTTGATAAGGTCTAAGATACAACAAGAAACAAAAAGAACCCAGCAAGGTAATGGCTATCATATAACAAGCAAATGCAGAATGAATCTTACTCAGTGGCCTCTGCTCAAAAGCAAAAGTAATGGAATACTTACAGCCAAGGTTATCAAAATAAAGTTTCTAAACTAGTGGAAATCATAAAAATCAACCTATAAACTCATAAACCGAATTTGGAAACTAAAGAATTTACAAGTCTAGTCTTAGAGTTTGATAACTTTGCTTACAACTGACCATCCAATGTTGGAAAAAAAGAAAAGAAAAAGGGAGCCCAGTCATGGTGTACAAATCTATTAACTTTTCATTCTTTTCATTTTCAGATCCATGATACTAGTCAAGGGAGCTTGTGATTTTCCAGCATTGTAGTTGAAGATCGCAAAAATCTACTTAAAATAGACGAGTCTACAAATAACTTTGCTAACCCTGGTAGATACTATTAGCCAAGGTATAATCCCAATCTGCAACGATATTTAAAAAGAAAGTTGGCAATTACATTTAGAAACCAACTGCTAGTAGAATGCATAGTGTAGACAACGTGATTGCATTGTGTATCATACGCCATGTAAATAGGTAAATTGTAAAGTTAAATCTCCCACACTTTAACCTTTTAATCAAACATACCCCAAAAGTAAAAAATTACTGCAAAATGTGTACCAAAATTATTTGGATTTTGAAGTACCATAACCCATGCAAATGCAAAGTATAAAGCTGATATCAATTTTCTCCTTTGCATTGCCTTAAAATATCACTTCATTTGAAGAAATATGCATGTAAGGAAAGATACTCGCAATTACTTACAATAACATTGCCATTTTGAAACCCACCAGTCCTCCAAGATAATAATCTTCCTGAAAAAAGTTCAGAACACAAAACAAAACCTTAGTGTTATGTACTTTTGCTATTAATAAAAGATGAGGTAGGAAAGTTATCAGCTACGACATCCTTCGGAAAGAATGTTAGAAATCCAAGAAAAATAAGAAAGCCAAATTTGATTTTTTCCACATGAAAAAAGCTAATAAACCTTTTAGGTCTTATTCCTTTTTTTTAAACAAAAAAAAAAGGGCAATAATGCCGTATTATAACCTAAAAAATTTGAAGCAATAATTGTAATTGCATTTACCAAATGGTTGCACAAGTTGTTGAGATATGGTAGCCACAGGAACACTCCAAAACCAGATAAGCAAAACGAAATATGTTAAAACCTACACAGCATATCCAGATAGCACTTTATCAGCATACAGAAATAAAATAAACAAACTACAAAACAAATATTGTATTTGTAAATACCCGGGCGATGAGCAGAACTTTTGAGTACAATGCATTATCCTTGTTCTGTACATTTTGACCTGCAGATTAATTTAAAATAAATTATAATCTTTCAATCTACATGAACAAGAAACTATCCACCAAAATAATATGTAAGGATGTTGAAATGAAAAATGATGATAAATGCTAGATTTATGAAGTAGGAAACACCTACGGCAGTTTTACAATATACATGCACAAGAATTTCCACACATTTTATGCATAACTGATTATGTGACTACAACATTACTGAGAATATATCATTAATTGGACATTTTTAGGTATTTTACAGGGGGGGGGACAATTGTTTGATATTTCAATTGTTGGGATTAGTAGGGATTTTACAATAACTTGATTGCTCGACAATCAGGCTGTGGTTTATCTAAGAATTGTAAAGTACTTCAATATTAGAATTTGAAAATGGGATTCTGGAACTAGAGTTTTGTTTACCACTTTTTTATACTGTCCTGCATTCCTTTCACAATCACTCAAAAAATTCTTATTGTTCCCTTTCTTCTGTTGTGCTATGCGACATACATCATACATCATGAAGTGCAAAGAAAATCCTCCCAAAACACAGAAAATCCAGCAAAAGGATATGAAACAACAGAAAAAAAGAAGTTGATATAAAAATGGAAAGGATATAAAAATTATCTTTAACTCCTTAGCATCTATTATAAAAAATACTGTTAATACAAAAGAGCACACATTTAATGAGTTTAAAATCATACCTTTTATTTTATATATGAAAAAGTGTATATTTATTTAGATGACCTTGTTTCAATTTTTCAGCAACATATTGTTTAAATTGAACAACTTGAATAATTACAGCCTTCTCATTTTCAGTTACTACTTATTGCTTCCAAAATTCAAGAACATATTTAGAACTATAATTTTCTTTATTTCAATGTAGAAGTTCAAAGATTTAACATTATAGCTCTTCATTGTGTCAATCTACATCTGCATAAAATACAACATCAAAAATGAATTGCAGCAAGATATAACTCACACTTTGCAAGTTCTCTCTCTTTAGCAGCTGCTTGTCTTCTGAGTTTTGCTGCCTGTGCAAAGGTGGCTGGCCTGAGAGGACAAACAATGGGTTCATGTACACATTCTATCACAAAAGCACACATATGAAATTAAGCTTATATTAGATTTAAATCAATGAATTTCTGATGTTGCTATGAAATATCTATGGCAGTTGCCAATGATATAGACACTTCTCTATCATATTGGCCCTTGTCCACTTCAATATTTTTGTTTCAATATTCTTATTATAACATGCACTTTTAAAGCCAAAATATCTATGACATAGGGCACAGAGAACATACTGGCAAAACGATAGATTTACCCTTCCACTTCCAATGGCCATAAACTAAGCAAGCACATAAGAAAAGAAACCAAGTATAAATAAAGTTCCACTTTCAATCATATAATAGCAAGTCTGAATGGCTGAGCAACTCAAACTTGAGTCCTAAAGCGCCAAATAAAAATGTTTCAATGCAAGAAACAACAAATATAAAATACCACATATATAATTTCAATTCTATCAATGATCAATTCCTTTCAATAGAGGAGACAGTGGCCAATGCATGAGTTACTTACTGTGACAGTGTACTTGCTTCCCTCAGAAGTTGTTTTATTTGTGCTCGCATCTGGTTCTCTTTTTCTTGCTCGGATCGACTCTGCAGCAAAAGCATACGAACAAAGGAATTGAATGTTGCAATCAACATATCTTACCAACAGAAAATAATGATAACTGATAAGCATTCGAAAATAGTGTCCACTATGTCTCATGAAAAGTTCAAAATCATGTTAGATAGAATTGAGCTTAGCTCAATTGTAGTTGTTCCCATTAAAAGATAATCCAAATCAGCACAATATTTTCATAACACCAATGCACATGATTGACAACTTATAAATTTAAGTTCATATATTCTTAGAGACATATAACCTCTAGAATTATAAACATAACAATATCAATAATATTAAGTTATGCTTCTTCCTATTTAATTTACAACAGAACAGAGCATGCACGAGACTTTATTCAGCTGGACTATGCATGAGATATATCATCGCTAAACGTCAAAAAATTCCAATCGAGAATTATTTCTCCGAAAGCATTATTATTAGCGTAAATGGAGAGAAGAACCTTTTTGTGGCGTTCGATCCAATTTGATCCGAAATGAAAAGCGAAAATGATGAAGAATATGAAAGGTGCTGCTATCGACCTTCGTCGTTCTTCACTTGCTTCCGCTTCCATCATCTTCGTCTTCGATTCCAATCACAAAAACGCTTCCGCTCTTTCACTTCGGTCCTTTCTTCTTCTGTGTTTTTGTTTTAATTTTTGTTTATGCTTCTTTTTGTTAAACTTTTCTGTCACTTGGGCCTAGTTTCGTTATCTTTTTCAAAAAACTTCAAAATAGGCCCAATAAAAATCCAGCAACAACAATCGTTGACCTTTGACCTTTTTAACTCTATAACTCTAATAAGCCTAACAAAAGGCTATGAAATATCTGTAAGGTGAATTTACGAACATGACCTTGGAAGGCGCAGAATATCTACACGTCAACTTCGCGTGGGCGCGTTGCTCATTATCCCGTGGCAACTTGGTAAATTCTCAAACCCCAAAAACCCCAAACTGGTAATTTCCCTCGCCTAACAGCACGCGTCACAAACATTCAAAGCACAACGCAATAGTGCTATTTTCTCCCAAATGGATTCGGCGTCCGCCCAAAACACACACACAGAGGAAGCACAAGCGGATCGGGAGCCAATGATTTCGCATAACGGGGATCGATGACGTGGCAGAAGATCTCAGAGATCCCGCGTAAACCCAAAACTTCAATTTTATTTTATGTTCCGCGATTCCAAAATTTTGTGTTAGCGTTTTCTCTTCGTTGCCCCTACCCTCTCAGGCTTCTTATTCTCGCGCCCAAACCCTTCTTTCTCACAACGCAACACAACGCTACGCACTCTCTCACGAAATCACGTTAGTGTTTTCTCCTTCCAGTCTTTCCCTTTTGCTTTCGTTTTCGCTCTCTATAATTATTTGAGAGCCTTTGTTTATTATTATTATTATTATTATTATTATTATTATTTATTTGTTCTTTTTTTTCGTTTAGTAGTGACTCGGAAACCCTTGCGGCTCTGACTCGGACTGAGTCTGCGATTTCGCAACTCGTTCTTCGTTCGATTTCGAGTCTTCACGATTCGCTATGCCGAAGGTTAAAGCCGACGCGAAAGCTGCTGATAACCGGTGAGTTTTTTTTTTTTTGGAATAAGGATTTGTTCAGTTGGTTTTCACTCCTTGATATGCTAGGTTTACGAAATTGGATTTTGCGATACTGAAACTTCTGTTTTCAGATCTGATTTCAAGTGGTATGAAGTTTGCTGTTTCGGCATAGATTTTTGAAAATTTTTTGTGATTTTCTCGGTCGCGTGTGGTTTTAGGTTGAAGCGCAAGGGCGCTGGAACGGGAAGGAAGCAGGCTAAGAAAGCTAAAGATCCTAACAAGCCGAAGAGGCCTCCAAGCGCTTTCTTCGTTTTCATGTATGTTTTTCAAATTGTTTAGCTACTTCGCTTTTGTTAGAGATTTAACTGTTTGTGGCTGAGATCGATTTGTTTTTGTTTTGCAGGTCTGAGTTCAGAGAACAGTACAAGAAGGAGCACCCAAGCAACAAATCCGTTGCAGTTGTGAGTGTTTATTTACGTGGAATTCTGTTCAGTACTTGTTTTAAAAATTTTTGAAAGAGTTTTCAAATTATTTTTTAGTTTGAATTTTAAATTGTTTTTGACGTTGCTGCTTCAAATCAATTAGGTTGGCAAGGCTGGTGGTGACAGGTGGAAATCAATGTCTGATGCTGTGAGTACTTAAATTCTGAATTTCTTTTTTCGATGCTATTCTATGATTGGTGATTGGTTTTTTCTGTTATTTTTGTAATTGTTTTCTTATATTTTATGGTCCTAATTTGTTTATTACTTTGTGGTTTAGGATAAAGCTCCCTACCAAGCTAAGGCAGAGAAAAAGAAAGAAGAGTATGAAAGGAGTATGCAAGCCTACAACAAAAAACAGGTAACTACATACTTTTTAGAAGTCACAATTCTAATTAATAATCCTTGTTATTTATTGGTTTTTATGTATTCAGGAGAGCAAGGGTGCTTCTGAGGAAGATGAATCTGACAAGTCAAAGTCTGAAGTAAATGATGAGGATGAGGATGAGGTGGAATCAATATATATGCTGATTGCTTTTTGTACTTTAATTTTATCGCTTTTTCATGTTTGATTTGTTGGTATTAATTATGTTTTTGTTCTTTGCTGTTGTAGGAGGATGATGATGACGAGTGAATTTGCTTGGTAACACGGGAAGTTTAACATGGAAATGGGAGAAGCAATTGTTTTCGGATAATTAGGGTTCCATTTAGTATTCGATAGGATTCTTACCCAATTCCAATATCTTGCTTATTATTAGCTTTTTAATTCTTGTTATGCTCTCTCTTTAGGTTTAGATTAGTGAACGATGTTAATTAGGGTTAATAGTATCATGATTATGTACTTATAGTTAACCTCTCTAGTATCTTCAGTCACATACTTGGTTTATCTATTATACTTTTTCTCTTGCCGATTAATTTTCTCAGTCTCCTGAGTTAATTTAGTTTGTTGTCACAGTGAAACGTCGCCAATTTAGCACAGTGAAAACTGAAATGGAAGTAACTGAAGTTTGAACTACATTTTAATTTTACTATTTAGAATTGAAAATTTCATATACTCCCAAGGATTTCCACACAAGATGGTTTTTTGTTCTTCGGATAAAGAATAGAATAGTGTCGGTAGAGTGGGGGGCTTCCGCAATCACTGAACCGATTCTCCTAATATGCTCCCTTTTGTTTGTGAATAGTTTTGTTGTGTTATACGTGATAATGTTTCATTTTTCTCATAATTAAGAGCGCTGCAGTTATATTATACTCTTAAACAGTGATCCTGTAATCGAGTATTTAACCTTTATAGATTTTATAATTCGAGCAACGAGTTCAGTAGGAGCTTTTGCTCGAAGTAGGCTTTAATTGTTTTAAAATTTTAATTTGATTCTTTCATGTTTACTAGCCTGTTTGAAGATTCAAGAATCAATGCAATAATTTACCTTATTCGAAAGATTGTTAGATCAAGTTTCTCCACTCTTTCTCCATTTACATGAACAGTTTCTTAATGCTCTTTTTTTTTTCTGTTCTCATCAACAATAATGGTTGGACAATCCGACGCATTTGGATGTTGACTTGATAATGAGAATCACCTATTCTGAGTTCGGATCTCCTCTCCTGACCCATCTTCTGTATTACTTCAAACTTTCAAAGGATCTTATCAATTCTAGTGACCTATATTATTGTGAAATGCTACTAACAAAATTTCCCACAAGCAAGGAAAGTAAGGGATATGCATGTCTTCCCTTTTCTTTTTAATAAGCTTGGCTTATTTACGTGTATATTTGTTTGTTAATACTTGAGCACTGAATAACAACTCAAAACTAATAAAAATGTGTGCCAAGGAAGGATTACAATTTTAAAGAGAATATACAACACTATAGAACAAACTTAAGTTTTCCCAATAAAAACCGGATAAATTGAATCCACTTATTCAGTGTCTTTTATGAATTTCGTTTATCTTGTTCTGCTATTCGGAGCACTTGATTTGCAGACGAAATTGACTTTGTTGTGTCTTGTATTTCTGTAGTTTTAACATTGAAAAATGACGAACATGCTTCTCTTTGTGTTCTGCATTTTTTTTGTGTTAAACCAAAATATTTGACCTGCAGTTTATTCAAGTTCTCACACAGATTGCTTTCCGACAGTTTAGCAGCACTTGTTTCCTGCATTATCAGATTTTTTCTTGAATCATTTTTTGTTTCTAATGCACCTTAGGAGATTATTAACAATAGCTAACATTGCACAATACACAATAATAACATTGCACAATCTGAGACAAAAAAAATAAAAATAAATAAATTCTCAACATAGATAATCTCCAAGATTGCAAACTTTTATTCCCAAGTAGAGATTAAAAATGTTCTTTGTAAGACTCAAAATTTTCGAAAAATCTTATTGTGAACTAATTTAATTTATTTATTCGTTAAATATTTTAATATCAAAAATTATTTTATTAAAGTTAACTAAATCAAGTTTTGATAATTAAATTAAAAATTTTATCTAATTTTATAATTTTTGGATAATTTTCATATTTAAATTATAAAGTTTAGAATTCGTAAAACAATAAGAATTTACATGATTTGATTTAAATAATTGTGATTTAGAAATTAATATTTTAATTTTTATGAATAAAGAAAATTAATTAGATTATTTATAGTTATCGAATTAGAATTATTTATTTGGGAATAATTTGTAAATTAATAATTAAATAGTATTTTTTTAAATATTAGTGTTAGGATAAAACATGTTTTCAATTATTCTATTATTCTTAAATTTATAAAATTGTTATATTATTCATATGAATTTTACCTTAACTCTAAATTCTCAAATAAAACCCTAATTTTAACCAAATTAACACTAAGAGCAACTCCAATAGTGAGTGCCTTGCTAATTTTTTCTGACACAAATGAATTCCTCACCGTTGGAGCAAAATGGAATGGATTCTTGTACAAGGACCGATGGAACAAAGTTCCTCTAAATAGGGACTCGGAGTAACGATTTGGCAAGTTATTATTTAAATAAATAATTGTATAAAGTTTAATTAATTATATTAAATAATTATATTAAAATAAATGATTATATTAAATAATTATATTTTTATTTAATTAATTATTTATATTAATTATTTAAATAATAATTAAATCATAATTAATTTATTAATAATTATAATAATTAATTAGATTAAATAATTAATTTTTATTTAATTAATAATTTATAATAATTATTTATGTCATAATTAATATTAAATATTATTTATATTATTATATTAAATTAGTCGTTATAAAACTAGCCGTTATAAAATTAGTCGTTAGAAATTAGTCGTTATTATGTTACTTTTATTATTAATAAATTAATATTTTGTTACTCTACATATACCAGTTAGATACACTTCTATTCTCACACTTTTTACTATTCTTCTTCATCTTCTTCCAAGTTTCCGTTCGTCAATTATAGAACTTAATTATATTTTTTGTATTAAATAATTTTACAAATTAGTGTAACCCCGAATGATATATTGTGTATTATTGTTATATATGAATTTATTTAATATTAATATCTTTTAATAGTGAATTTTTTTAAATTTAAATATTTAAATTATATTATTGAAAAAAATTAATTACATTAATTTCAAGTATTTTAATAAATTAATTAAGTGGGACCAGAGACTAAAGTTAGTTCCTCCTAATAGAGAAGAGAGAGATGCTTTGAGTTCCTATTTACTGTTTATGAAACAAAAGCTGATGTGGAGTTACTTTTTATGACAGGTGGGTTATAAATAGGGACTGGGATGAGTTCCCTACTGGAGATTATCTAAGCCCCCTAAACTAACCCTAGCCGCCCTTGTTTCCCCGTTCTAACAACATATACGCAGCAGCAGTAAGAAGCAAACAAAAAAAAAAGAAAAGAATGAAGGAAAGAAAGCTTCAGAGAGAAAAGGAAAAAAAAGAATGGGAAAGAAAGAAGAAGGGGGGCACGAGAGGAAGGGAGAGCTGAGAGGATGAGGAGGAAAGGAAGGGAGCGGCGTTGGCAGGACTGGGAGCCGCCGTCGCCGTCGAGTGATTGAGAAAGAGAGAAAAAGGCTGCAACTGGAAGGAGAGAGAGAGAAGCTGCCTTGCGTCTTGCTGTCTCCGTCGTCCTCATCTCGAATCGCCATCATCGCCAGTGCAGGGAGAAGAGCCGTCGCGCCGCCGCCGCTGTGGGGTTGTCGTGCTATCGTCAGAGAGTAGAGGGCATACGCGAGGAAGGAGAAGCCCTGCCTTCGTGTCCGCCGCCGCTGCCTCTGAGTCCGTCTCCGTCAAGCAGAGCCACGGGCAGAGGGGAGATATCCGCGAGGAAGGGAGGACCGCGACCCGTCCAGCCGCCACGCACAGTTGCCGCTCGTGTCGCCGGCGCCATCCTTGTCAGATTCGCTACCTTCGAAACTTCTGGCCGCAGAGGTGAAAGGTATGTGTGTCCGGGTGCCACCTTTCCACCAAAGCGTTTACCAGTGCTTTCTGGCATTGAACACTTCCAATATGGGCGACATGGTAAAAACAAGTAAATGTAAATGCTCCTCCGCCCTCTCATTATATCGATCCGGAGGGACATGGTGATCACATGTCAACATCTGTAAATCTTGCACACACATAGCAAAATTACGATTGTGATTACACAACTATCATACGTAATGTAAAAATATCTTATTAAAACATATAATTTTATTGATAATACTAAAACCTTCCCTAAAATAACATATTTCTGTCAACATTATTCTAAAAAAATTAATCCAAAAAAATTATAGAACGAAATTATAACAGTTAACTAATTAATTATTATTACTAAAATTATTACACAAAATTAAAAACAAGTCATTTTTATTACTAATCTATTATATTGAAAAAAATTCTTCACAACACTTCCTTAATTACATTTAAGCACACATATTCCGGATTATTATTTAAACATATAATTCTAAATTGTTAAAATTAATTATAAGACTTAACTCTAATTTGTAATATTATTACAAAAATTTATAAACAAGTAATTTTTAATACTGATCTATTATATTTTAACAAAATTGTAAACAAGAATTAATTATACTTAAACACACTTATCTAAATATCATTTAAATATGTATTCCTAAATTTTTAAAATTAATTATAATAGTTAACTAATTAACTATAATTTTTACTATTATTACAAAAAATTCTAAAAAATTATTTTTTTTATTTATAATCCACTATATTTACCAAAAATTCAGCCACAAGAATAACGCAAATTAAACATACATATATATTTCTAGCTATTATTTAAACATATATTCCTAAATTTCTACAATTAACTATAACTACTTAATTATAATTTCTAATATTACTCCAAAAATTTTTAAAAACGTCTGTTTTATTTATAACCTATAATATTATAAACCATTTTAAACAAGAATTAACTACATTCACACTTTTTTTAACATTTATTTCTAAATTTCTATCAATACAATTATAAACTGATTCTCAGTTCAAGTTCTAACAACAATAAACTTAACTAAATTTCAAAAATAATAATCAGAACTATGAAATATAAAAAAAAATTAACAAATAAACTTACATAATCAGAATAGTTGAGATATTTTATAATTTGAAGTTCCGGACGATCAATCTTTCTAGTTTGTGATCTCTTTGACATTTCAAATTTTTTGAAAGAGCCCACGGATGAGAAGCACCAAACTTTCAGGTTTTAGGGAGGAAGAATATGGCATGCAACTCGTTGGGTGGGAAAGGAAGGGAAAATTGAGGATTGGAACGCGACTTGTGGGGTTAAAGGGGGCATCGTCCTGGGAAGCCATGAGCGTGCGACGCGTGGACAACTCTTCCACAACTCGTCGGTCCGCGTGCAATCCACTTCTCGCACGGTCCGATTTGGCCAGGACAACTCGTTCGGTCCGTTTTCTGTGTACACTGACACCATACCCATGTAAAGTCTCCTCCTTTTCATAACGCCATCACAAACTGTGGCTCCATAATAAAATTAATTTGCGAAGTGTGTGTTTGGATTAGAGTTGGTTAAGGTGGAGTTTGAACGAAAGTGATTTTGTAAAATTGATTTTAGATAGAAGTGATTTTGTGCCAACATGATTTATATTTGACAATTCTATACTAAAATTGATTTTGATAAAATGAAATTGTTTGGATAATATTAGTCAAAATTACTTCTAGATAGATAATTAGTTAATTACTAAAAAAATATAATATTAAATTATAATGTTCTTTTTTAATATAGAATATTATTCTAAATTTTCAGTTTTATTAGATGGACTGATGTAGACAACAAATATTTAATTACATTAAATATACATTTAAATACATTAAATATACATTTAAATGAAATATGCATTAAATATTCTAAACTAAATATTAAATATAATAATATCTAAATAAGATTATTTAGTAAGATAAATATAGTAAGAAATATAAAAATAAATATGAAAATAATATATATTAAGATATAAGAGTATATAGAATAATATAAATAGAACGTATATTCAATCTTTTTTATATTTTTTTAGTATATTTTTTACATAGTATTTTTTATAAAATTTTATTTTAATTTGTTATAAATTTTTACTATTATAATAAAAATTAATATTTATTTATTAAATTAAAAATAACATATAAAATAATATATTTTAATATTCTTTTATGAGTACTCTTAATAATTTTATTTTGTTTACTGTTTTGGTTTTTAACTTTTTACTATGTTTTTATTATTATTTATGATTAATTTTTTATTTAATTTATCATTTTTAATAGGAACAATAATACATATTATAACAAATTAGAATAATAAACAGTGAACAAGAATTACAATAATAAATTTTATAATGTCAAATAAAAAATATTCTATAATTTTTTAGTATTCTCAGTATTCTTTTATTTAGTATTATTTTGGACTGTAAAATTTTATTACTTATGATTTTATTATTATGTATGGTCAGTTTTTTATTTATTTTGTCATTTTTAATAAGATCAATAATTTATATTAGAATAGAATTACAATAAAAAATTTAATAAAAAATTAAAATATAAAAAAAGTTATAAAAATTGAAAAAAAATTAAAATATTTGAAATGACTTGAAACAAATATGAAAATTCTTTTGCAAAAAACCAATAACATCATCAAAGGCTAACGCAGTTGAAGTGAACGCAGAAGCAACAATTTTTTGCTTCCAGTAAAGGCGCTTTTAGATTGCAAAATCACTTCTGTGTTCAGAGAGAAAAAGGTTGTCAAACATCAAGAAGCAGCGTTCAAAGAATTTCAACGCACTTTTATCCTCTCCAACATAATTGCCAAACACACCCGAAATTAATCAGTCGCAAAAAAGAAGTGTTAAATTAATATTCTAAGAGATGAGAATGAAAGATGGATTGGGGGTTTTTTATACCACATAGGCTCTTGCACGGCTTTCAAGACAGAGAGTTATGGGGGATTGATCAAGGTCTAAAGATGGCATGGACTATGGGGATAAGGAAGCTCATTTTGGAGTGTGACTCTCAGGCTATTATATCTATTTTGAATAGCCAAAAGAAGTTAGACAAGCACCCAAATTCCTTAGTTAGAAGTATACAAAGATGGAAACAGAGAGATTGGAATGTCTATTTTGTTAATATCTACCGAGAAGGTAATAGATGTGCTAATTGCTTAACTCGAAAGAATATCGATCTAAATCAAGAATTTTATTTTTGGGATTAGCCTCCTAAAGAGCTTATTCAACTCCTAGCTGATGATAGAAGGGGAAATTCTTTACCCTAAGTAGTTTGTACTTAGTTTCTTCGTTTTTGGACAATAGCCCCGTTTTAATACCAAAAAAAAAGGATTGGAAGCTGATGAACAATGTAATGTTCTCATAATCGAAGCCTAAAAAGGTAAAGCATAGTTGTTTTTTTATTTCAAAATGAGTAAACCATGTGGGGGAGGCAACAGGTGCATTGAAAGGGTGGATGAAAGCTGAAAATCCTTAGAATAATGACAAAAAAATTATCCATTCACTATTAAGTAACTCCCACTCACCAACACAATGCCAACTAAAGAAAAGGAAACTTTCGTGTCAATGCCTAGGATATTGCCTATTTCCCACGCCAAACAAACCAAAACACCCTTGCTCAACCTTCCTTTCCTTCAGTGATGAAGTTTTTCTATACCATCTAATGAATAGTAATTGAACAAGAGAAGAAACCAACTATAAGTGGTCATAATAAAGACCAATAAATAGAGATTAGAATGCATCAGTACTTATACACCTTACTGTTAAATCATTAAAAATTTCTTAAAAATTAAAACTTAATTATAGCATTAAATTTTCTTTAACATCCTGGAAAATACCACTCGCACTCAGACCGAAATGAAAAAATCATTCAACTTTATATAATTAATTATAATATACATTTATTTAGAATAAAAATAAAGATTCTCAAAATGCTTTTTTTTTTCCTTCAACTCCATTTCCTTTTCTTGAGACTATTATAAGAAACCAAAAAACCCATGAACCTTAAAGAAGTCCAAACAATTACAAGGCCAAACAATTTCAACCCACTTTCCAAAAATTCATAATCACACACGCACATTAATCTTTTTAATATATACCGTCAACACACTCTGCTAACCATCTGCTACCAGTCTTTTACGAGCACAGTTCTCCATATACCGCAGAGGAAGAAAGTTACGCGTCGCAACATGCTAACTGCCATAACGGATCCATATGTATGGATGTTTCATGTGATCCATACCAGAGAATTTCCCACACAATAATACAATATACAATAAATTCCTAAATTAATCGGCTAATTTTTTTGGTTATGGAAGAGTTGGGTGTGTTGTGCCGGGTTATGGGATGAGGAGGAGTTAGACCAAGATGTGGGACAACTTTTTTGCTCAGAATTGGTGATAAGAAATCGGACCAAACGATTTCTTTTTTTAGATTTCTTTGAGCAAATCGGAGGGTCCGTTTTACATGGAGTGAAGATATGCAAATAACATAAGGGATATCGGACCATGCGACTTGTACATGTACAAATTTTTTTTATATTACTTTAAGGAAATCGCATGGTCCGTTTTCTTTGTTAACGAATTTTTGGATTTAGGATGAGCAACTCGCTGGGTCCGAGTTGTGGAGAAAGATTTTTTTATTTTCAATAAAGGAAATCGGATGGTCCGTTTTTATTATTGTATAGTTTATTTGAATTAGGTTACAGAAGTCGCTTGGTCCGATTTGTGTGTGTAAATATACACTTGCGAAGGTGTGTAGATCTTAATCCGCCGACCAGATCTAACATTCTTCATCTTCTTTGACTTCTCTTCTTCTTCCTCATGGTCTGGTGTTGAGCTGGTTGGCTTGAATAGGAAAAAAATTGATAGTGAAGTATTTGTGTTTATTTAATTGAGTGAGAAGAATGGATGATAGAGTTCTTTTGAAAGTGTATTATTTTGGTCATATTTTATTGCAGACGCCTGAAGGAGTAAAATTTGTTTGTAAAGATCCGTTGGATGTTGTTATTCCGTTCACAATTTCATTTGAAGAGCTTAAAGGTGTGATTTGTGAGAAGATTGATTCGGAGATGTTAAGAAAAATATCATGTATTTTATACAGATATCCTGTACCAGTATTTGGTAGATTCGTTCAATTTCAGACGAAATATATAACGGACGAAGCAAGCATGCAGGAGATGTTTTCAATGTATATTGAAAGTCGTGCTTAAATCTCGTTCATCGAGTTGTACATTGAATTCGAACAATCTGAGGCCGATCGAAATATTTTACGGAAGGACTACAATAGTGACAGTGAGAAAGAGTTTGAAAGTAATTACGAAGTTGTTGGTCCATACGGAGATGAAGATCAAGGTGACGGCAGTGTGGCTCCGAATGTGAAAGACGTTGAAAATGCACTCGCGAACGAAGTGCCATTTGAGGAGCCATATTTCATGCGAGTTTTGGATTTGGAAGGCATGCATGCTCCGAAATTTTCAGATTATATGAGTGCAGGTACTCGTTTAGCATTTGTAAAATAGTTTATTTAGTCAAGTTTAAGATAAACTTCGTTCCTGATGAGGAACTCCCTGAACGAAACCGAACTGTCGTCTAAACCTGTCGGTAGCATGCCATTCAATACACTCAAAAGATACCAACGGCACCGTTGCACTCCAAATCACTAAGTGCATGTAGATATTTGCGGAAATTATGTCCGGATCAACATGATCAACAGAATATGCAACCCACAAAAACTGGTAACAATAAAGCAAACAAATAATTAAAATCCAAATAACTAAATCATTAGACCTGACCCAAATACAACGTTAATGCAAACACACATGGCCTTCCTGAAGATCATCCAAGGCCTTCCTAAAATGAGCAAGCTTAAGATATCTATAGATTCGGTCTCCACGCTCCCAGTTACGCCACCTAATATAACGCATCTCATTAACACAATTGGATTCTAAATATGAATATACCAGGTAAATGTAAGATAATATTACCTATTTGCAAGCGGAAAACTGCGGTCTGCGGGGTTCCCTAGGAACCGGCGCTAGATACGGTAGGCGCATCCATGCCCAACACAGAAGAAGTGTTAACGGACCATCAATTTCCTTACAGTCAAAATGTGATGCCCTGCATAAACTCTTGTACAGGTGTGCTAGGCATGCTGATCCCAACTGTACTGTCTAATACTAGCAAAATCACTGAGAATAGGCAGATACTTCTAATGGACAGATGTCCCAGACTTGTCTCCAAACAAGATCGTACCGATCAACAACATGACGTGGCACTTAACGTACACTTGTATACTGTTTTCGTCAATCAACCGTAACCGTTCTTTTAAATTCCGTAGCCACGTAAATTTTATGCCGCTTCCTCGACACTCCAACTTTAACGGTGCGACCACAAATTGGTGCAGACACTCCGCCTGTAAGGCTTCAAAACTACTCAAAGTCATTCCTGTCACTGGAAGAACATCGGTCGGAAGACCGAAGATCATACCCACGTCTTCCAGTGTCATGGCACATTCACCAACCGGAAGGTGAAAGGTATGTGTGTCCGGGTGCTACCTTTCCACTAAAGCGTTTACTAGTGCTTTCTGGCATTGAACAACTCCAATATAGGCGACATGGTAAGAACCAGTAGATCGTAAATGCTCTTCCGCCCTCTCATTGTACCGATCCAGAGGGATAGGGTGATCACATGTCAACATCCGTAAATCCTGCACACGCATAGCAAAATCACGTTTTTGATTACACAACTATCATACATAATGTAAAAATATCTTATTAAAACATATAATTTTACTGATAATACTAAAGCCTCCCCTAAAATAACAAATTTCTGTCAACATTATTCCAAAAAAATTAATCCAAAAAAATTATAGAACGAAATTATAACAGTTAACTAATTAATTATTACTACTAAAATTATTACACAAAATTAAAAACAAGTCATTTTTATTACTAATCTATTATATTGAAAAAAATTCTCCACAACACTTCCTTAATTACAATTAAGCACACATATTCCGGACTATTATTTAAACACATAATCCTAAATTGTTAAAATTAATTATAAGACTTAACTCTAATTTATAATATTATTACAAAAATTTATAAACAAGTAATTTTTAATAATGATCTATTATATTGGAACAAAATTGTAAACAAGAATTAATTATACTTAAACACATTTATCTAAGTATCATTTAAATATGTATTCCTAAATTTTTAAAATTAATTATAATAGTTAACTAATTAACTATAATTTCTACTATTATTACAAAAAATTCTAAAAAACTATTTTTTTTATTTCTAATCCATTATATTTACCAAAAATTCAGCCACAAGAATAACGCAAATTAAACATACATATATATTTCTAACTATTATTTAAACATATCTTCCTAAATTTCTACAATTAACTATAACTACTTAATTATAACATCTAATATTACTCCAAAAAATTTTAAAAACGTCTGTGTTATTTATAACCTATTATATTATAAACCATTTTAAGCAAGAATCAACTACATTCACACTTTTTTTTAACATTTATTTCTAAATTTCTATCAATACAATTATAAACTGATTCTCAGTTCAAGTTCTAACAACAATAAACTTAACTAAATTTCAAAAATAATAATCAGAACTATGAAATATAAAAAAAATTAACAAATAAACTTACATAATCAGAATAGTTGAAATATTTTACAATGTGAAATTTCGGACGATCAATCTTTCTGGTTTGTGATCTCTTTGATATTTTCAAATTTTTTGAAAGAGTCCATAGATGAGAAGCACTAAACTTTTAGGATTTCAGGGAGGAAGAAGATGGCATGCAACTCGTTGGGTGGGAAAGGAAGGGAAAAGTGAGGATTGGAATGCGACTTGTGGGGTTAAAGGGGGCACCGTCCTGGGGAGCCATGGGCGTGCGACGCGTGGACAACTCTTTCACAACTTGGACAGTCCGCGTGCAGCCCACTTCTCGCACGGTCCGATTTGGCCAGGACAATTCGTTCGATCCATTTTCTGTGTGCACTGACACCATACTCATGTAAAGCTCTCCTCCTTTTCATAACGCTGTCACAAACTCTGGCTCCATAATAAAATTAATTTGCTAAATTAATCAGTCGCAAAAAGAAGTCTTAAATTAATTGAAATAAAAACTTTTAATTTAAATAATAAGAATTTACATGATTTGATTTAAATAATTGTGATTTTAGAAATTAATACTTTAATTTTAATGAATAAAGAAAGTTAATTAGATTATTTATAGTTATCGAATTAGAATTATTTATTTGAGAATAATTTGTAAATTGATAATTAAATAGTATTTTTTTAAAATATTAGTGTTAGGATAAAACAGGTTTTCAATTATCCTATTACTCTTAAATTTATAAAATTGTTATATTACTCATATGAATTTTACCTTAACTCTAAATTCTCAAATAAAACCCTAATTTTAACCAAATTAACCCTAAGCCCCCTAAACTAACCCTAGCCGCCTTTGTTTTCCCTTTCTAACAACATATATGAAGCAGCAGTAGGAAGCAAAAAAAAAAGAAAGAAAGAAAGAAAGAAAAGAATGAAGGAAAGAAAGTTTCAGAGAGAAAGGAAAAAAAGAAAGGGAAAGAAAGAAGAAGGGGGTACGAGAGGAAGGGAGAGCTGAGAGGATGAGGGGGAAAGGAAGGGAGCGGTGCCGGCGGGACTGGGAGCTGCCGTCGCCGTTGAGTCATTGAGAAAGAGAGAAAGAGGCCGCGACTGGAAGGAGAGAGAGAGAAGCTGCGTTGCGTCTTGCTGTCTCCGTCGTCCTCATCTCGAATCGCCATCATCGCCGGTGCAGGGAGAGGAGCCGTCGCGCCGCCGCCGCTGTTGGGTCGCCATGCTATCGTCAGAGAGCATAGGGCATACGCAAGGAAGGAGAAGCCCTGCCTTCGTGTCTGCCGCCGCCGCCTCTGAGTCCGTCGCCGTCAAGCAGAGCCACAGGCAGAGGGGAGATATCCGCGAGGAAGGGAGGACCGCGACCCGTCCAGCCGCCACGCACAGTTGCCGCTCGTGTCGCCGGCGCCATCCTTGTCAGATCCGCCACCTCCGAAGCTTCTGGCCGCAGAGGTGAAAGGTATGTGTGTCTGGGTGCCACCTTTCCACTAAAGCGTTTACTAGTGCTTTCTGGCATTGAACAACTCCAATTTAGGCGACATGGTAAAAACCAGTAGATCGTAAATGCTCCTCTACTCTCTCATTCTACCGATCCGGAGGGACAAGGTAATCACATGTCAACATCCGTAAATTGTGATTACACAACTATCTTACATAATGTAAAAATATCTTATTAAAACATATAATTTTACTGATAATACTAAAACCTCCCATAAAATAATAACATATTTCTGTCAACATTATTCCAAAAAAATTAATCCAAAAAAATTATAAAATGAAATTATAAAAGTTAACTAATTAATTATTATTACTAAAAATATTACATAAACTTAAAAACAAGTCATTTTTATTACTAATATATTATATTGAAAAAAATTCTCCACACACTTCCTTAATTACATTTAAGCACACATATTCTGGACTATTATTTAAACATATAATCTTAAATTGTTAAAATTAATTATAAGACTTAACTCTAATTTATAATATTATTACAAAAATTTATAAACAAGTAATTTTTAATACTGATCTATTATATTGGAATAAAATTGTAAACAAGAATTAATTATACTTAAACACACTTATCTAAATATCATTTAAATATGTATTCCTAAATTTTTAAAATTAATTATAATAGTTAACTAATTAACTATAATTTCTACTATTGTTACAAAAAATTCTAAAAAACTATTTTTTTTATCTCTAATCTATTATATTTACCAAAAATTCAGCCACAAAAATAACGCAAATTAAACATACATATATATTTCTAACTATTATTTAAATATATATTCTTAATTTCTACAATTAACTATAACTACTTAATTATAACTTCTAATATTACTCCAAAAATTTTTAAAAACGTCTGTTTTATTTATAACCTATTATATTATAAACCATTTTAAGTAAGAATCAACTACATTCACACTTTTTTTTAACATTTATTTCTAAATTTCTATCAATACAATTATAAACTGATTCTCAGTTCAAGTTCAAACAACAATAAACTTAACTAAATTTCAAAAATAATAATCAAAACTATGAAATATAAAAAAAATTAACAAATAAACTTACATAATCAATAGTTGAGATATTTTACAATGTGAAGTTTCGGACGATCAATCTTTTTGGTTTGTGATCTTTTTGACATTTTCAAAATCTTTGAAAGAGCCCACAGATGAGAAGCACCAAACTTTCAGGGTTTCAAGGAGGAAGAAGATGGCATGCAACTCTTTGGGTGGGAAAGGAAGGGAAAAATGAAGATTGGAACGCGACTTGTGGGGTTAAAGGGGACACCGTCCTGGGGAGCCATAGGCGTGCGACGCGTGGACAACTCTTCCACAACTCGGACGGTCCGCATGCAGCCCACTTCTCGCTCGGTCCGATTTGGCCAGGACAACTCGTTCGGTCTGTTTTCTGTGTGCACTGATACTATACTCATGTAAAGCTCTCTTCCTTTTCATTAACGCCGTCAGAAACTGTGGCTCCATAATAAAATTAATTTGCAGAATTAGTCAGTCGCAAAAAAGAAGTCTTAAATTAATTGAAATAAAATCTTTTAATTTAATCTCATCATGAAACAATATGGTGTACCCATTTTACCCTTGTTGTTTTCGGTCTTAGCTTCCCCAGTGCTTAGCATTCTTGCACACTCTCGGTGGAGTTGTCACTGTTGATGATGGTTCTGAAAACCGACCGGTTCCTTTAAACGACGCCGTTTTGCTATTTCATCAAAAGGGATTCTGAATTCAAACCCAAAAACTAAACCACTAGCCTCCATAGTTCCATCTCAGCTCTTCCTTGAAAACCCTAGCCTCCATAGCGCCGCCGTTCATCTCACCGTCGCCGCCTGGTTCGTGGTGGTCGTTCCCCAATCCTCCTGGTTAGTTGTTCTCGAAGGTCCTCCCCATCGTGTTCGTCGCCGGCTCGCCAGTGTTCGTTGCCAGCTTCCTGTCGTCCGTCGATCTCCCTCAAATCTCTGCTCCCTGCCCTCGCCGAAGGTAACGCCAGGATGCACTAGAATTGTTTAGTGCTTTGTTCTTGGTTGATTGGCTTTGCTCACTGCTTGATAATAAATTTTAACTCTGTTGCTGGCTTGTTCTTGCTTGTTCTTAGTTGGTTATATTTGTTACTGGCTTACTGCTTGATGATAAATTGATACCGATTCACTGTTCATCCTTGCTTGTTCTTGGTTGATTAGCTATGCTCACTGCTTGAAAATCAATTTTAACTCTGTTACTGACTCGTTCTTGGTTGATTAATTCTTGTTATTCTGCTGAACTTGTTAAAATTGGGTTGAAAACTTTATTAATCTTTGTTAAAGCATGTTAATTTTTGTGTTGACCTTGTTAAAATTGTTTTGAAAACTTTGTTAATCTTAGTTAACAAAATTATTTTGATATGGTATATTAAGGCTTAAAATTGTGTTAATCTTAAACACTGATGGATTACATTAAGTCTTAAAATTATATATGGTAAAACTCATTTTAATAAAAACTATGCAATTTTTTATTTTTTTCACTGACAGTGCACAGTCGTTACTAGTCTACATCTTCTCATCACTCTTCTTCTGCTGCTGCTGTTGTTAGATTGATAAGCTTGCGTTTCCGAAAACTCGTCCACCGTGATGCCTTCATCATCGTCAATTTCTCAGGACCTGTACCCTTCCCAAGACGACCTTCTGTACGAGGAAGAGATTCTCCGAAACCCTTTCAGCCTCAAGCTATGGTGGCGATACCTAATTGAGCTAACAAGAACCAGGAGAACCTTCGATCGAGCTCTTTGCGCTTTGCCGGTCACTCAGCATGATAGGATCTGGGAACCCTATTTGGTTTTCGTGAGTCAGAGGGTGTGCCCATAGAGACTTCTCTTCGGGTTTATCGTAGGTACTTGAAGTATGATCCTTCTAATATTGAGGATTTTATTGAGTTTTTGGTGAATTCTTGCTTGTGGCAGGAGGCTGCTGAAAGGTTGGCTTCGGTTTTGAATGATGGCACGTTTTTCTCGATTAAGGGGAAGACTAGGCATAGATTGTGGTTGGAGCTGTGTGAATTGCTCACTAGACACTAGGCATGCTAATGAGGTCTCGGGGTTAAATGTGGATGCCATAATTAGGGGCGGAATTAGGAAGTTCACTGATGAGGTTGGCAGGTTGTGCACGAGAAGGCAAGGGATGTCAACTGTTGTGACTGTTAGGGATTTCGGTGTGATTCACAGTTTGAGGAGAGCATGCTTGCTTACAAGATGGAGTAGGAGATGGGAATGAGTGATATAATGGTGAAGAAAACGGTTTTGGAGATGGGGAAGAGGAGGATGTTCGGTTTAAAGGGGAGGATTTTGAGAGGAAGATCTTACATGGGTTTTGGTTGAACGACAAGAATGACATAGACTTGAGGTTGGTATAGATAATATAGATAAAACAACTCAATGGAGATTGTGAAAATATTAAATCACTTCAAAATTTTTAATTTCACCTAAAATCTGTGTTTATCATATCGTATCTTTTTGTTCTGTTTAAAATCTAAAACTCACTGCTTGAATTTTTAATTTATTTATCTTATCTTATCTTAAATAAATAAAAGATTCAGGCAGTGATTTTTAAATTTATTATCTCTATATATATGTCTGCCCTGTTTTGAAATTCTGAAAATCTTCTTCAACCTCGCATCTTCAGTGTTGCAAGAAAACTTCCATTGCCGTCCTACTCAGCACTACATCGGCGACGTTCGAAGAAGAAAGTTTTCAACGTCTTATTGTCCAGAGTGTGAAGAAAGCGATTGTTGTTACACACAAGTCGCATTAAAAATCTTCAACTTCAATCAATTTGTGTCGTTTGCCTTCATTCAAGTGGAGATGGTGGGGATCAAGAGAGATAGTGTGCAGATGAGGAAAGCTGCGAAAAAAATTGGACAGGGAAAGAAAGGTAATTATAATTTATATCACCTCAGTTTTGGTCTAATTCTACAGAATTTTATCCTTTTATTAATTTGTGAGTTTTTTGTTTTTTTTCTCCAATTCTAGATATTTAGGTATCGTTCCTTGACGTTAATGTGTGAGTTATTACTTTAGTTTAATTCTTGATTGGAATGTTATTTTACAGGCAAAGAAAGATTCCATGAAATCGATGATGAGGAAGATCGTGTGGTACCACCGCTTAAGCTTGTTAGATTTCGTTGTCCAACATTAATTCACTCAAGTTTCGTGCGAAAATTAGAAAAATTAGAAAATAAAAAGTATGGCTTTTTCTTCTTTTCCTTTTTTATTAAAAAAAATATATTTTATATGATACGTTTATTTTTTATATTTATTATTATACATTTTTGTTTTCTTTTATTATTGAAGAGCTTGTGTTAGAGAGGAAGGATTATCGGCTTTTATTAAGATCTTTCTCGAAGGATTTGAAGACAGTATTTTGGAAAACTAGTAAGGCTATATACTATTAATTCTTGTTCAATTTTCCTAAATAGATTTGAATTATTAATGAGTGCTTTTTTTTACAGCTTCATCACTTACTTGGAGCAAATGTTAAATTGCCTTAAAAAAGGTTTGACTAAAGAGAAACAATTGGCTTCTCAAGCTCTTGGTTCGTCTTAAACTCTTTTTCTCAATCATAATAATATTTAATAGGCTTATTGACTTTTATTTTTCTTACTCAATAACTATAACCTAATTTGATGTTTTAATTTATATGAAAAATGAGTTCAGGGTTAATGGCAATATCAGTTTGTGAGACTGAGAATGCAGACGAAGTATACAGATACACAATTTCTCAAGTTACTAAACTGCTTCGAGTTCCTGACAAGGTATTTTAAGATACAATTTCATAATGTTTTTTAAGTTGTTAATATTAATAAATAAATATTTGTTTACTAAAATAAAATAAAAAATTATTATTTCCTCAAACATGATTTTTTAACTTTAACTCCCTAAATACGATTTTTTTTTGGCATTTGGGCAAGTTCGCCGCACCTGAACTCTATAAAAATTATAAAGTTGGTCTTATCCCGGCGAACTTCACTTCAAATAGATCATATTGTTTGAAAAGTTAACAATGGTAACCATTGTCATCGTCTCCAAAGTACATGATAGTACACAAAAATATACAGGAATAAGTCATATTTTATTTTTGGAAAATAGTTTTTTTTTTAATTTATAATTAAAAAAATCCTTGTTAAATATGGCTTATTCCGATGTACCTGTGTATTTTTGGAGACGGTGATAATTGGTGCCATTGTTAAATATGGCTTGTTTTTTAAATTTATAATTAAAAAAATTCTTGGAAAAGTTATGCTTGTTTTCTGTGTATTTTTCTGTACTCCTATATACTGTTTGGAGATCTAGATACTATTTTGGAGACGATGATATGGATTAAAAACATGAATTTTTAAAAATTTGAGTGGAGTTCGCCGTCGAATTTGCTCTAAAAAAATCGTATTTGGAAAATTAAAGTTCAAAAATTGTGTTTAGGAAAATAATAACTTTTTTTTTATTTTATTTCAGGAAAAAATCGATAAATAAATAAACCAATAAATATAATATATGAAAAGATGTTTGAAATTTAATAAAATCTTAATCTCTATGCAGCTTTTGGAACCATGTGGCTTTATTGCTCTTGTAGAGTGTTTGGCCATAGTCACATCTTTCTGTGCAAGCAATTCAGTGGAAATTCAAGAAGCCATGCAAGTGATTTGGGAATATATTTGTCCTAAATCCAAGGTTGGTGTACGTACTTTAATTTACTCAAAAATCTTTAGTTAAATTTTTATTAATTGAAGTATGATCTGTTTTGTATATATTTATTATTACTTAGAAGCTTTTCTTTTCTTTCTTTTTATTTTTTCAGGCACTTAAAAACCAAGTCTCTGCTACTACTCTATCAACATTAATTTATGCTTGGATGTTTTTACTTACAAGAGTATATAGGTTGGAAATCATCTCCGGTCGCTGGCAAGGGTAAGTCCATTAATTTTCTATTTTGTATAAGAGTTTTAATTTTGATGCATTGAAAATATAAAAATTAATTTTTTCAAATATGATAATACATGATTGGATAAATTTAAAAGTTAATATTTTTTATAATGTGACAATATATGATCGAATTTCTATGTAAAGTTGTAAACTTCTTTGTAAGGATGTTAAAGACTTAGCTATTTTTATTATTTTTATCTGTAGTTATTTTCGGACTAGATTCAGATTATGCTTTGGGTCACTTGATCCACTTCCACCCCAAAGTTATTTTTTATAATAAAAATATATATTTTAAAGTAAAATTAGTAATGTCATATTATACTTTTATATTTCAATTAATATTTTTTATATTATATGGTATTATTTTTACTTTAAAATAATTTATTTTGTATAAATATAATATAACATTTATTAAATTTAATTTTTAAAAGTAAAATTTTATTACTTTAGTATATAGAAATTATAAATTTGTGTATACTAATTTTACATCGGATTTATCTAGTTAATCCGATTTATTTCGAATTGTTTTCGAGTCGAGTCGGGCCAAAATAGACCTGATGCTTTTCTAGGACCGGGTTTAAATCTAATTAAACCCGACCTCGCCCATAAATACTCCTACTTCTTCGATACATGAAAATTAAATCCTCAATACAATCTTAATTGTCATAATTTAACTTTGCTTTAATTAATGATTCTTGATGCAGGGTAATTTCTCGGTTCTTGACATTACTCAAAGAAGATGCAACTTGCGTTGCTGCTGGTGAAGCATTAGCTTTGATATTTGAGCGTGATAAAGTTGACAGATTTTTTGTTAAAACTGAAGAATTATTATCAGAGTCTTATGATGGATTAAGAAAATACATTAAAAACATCATTTTGAAGCAACTAGAGAGTACTTCAATGGAAGCTAAAACTGCACCTCCTCTGAAACAAATGTTCAACAATGCTGCTAGAACCGACTGGGACGTCTTAATGTACTTTAAGGAAGATAAACGTCCAAAATATTGTGAAATATTTGATGGACAAAAATTAATTCTAACATCATGGACTTCAATTACACAGGTATATTAAACAATATTTATTCATTGTTTACTTGGTCCTAGTTTGTTCTTGATTTTGATTTATTTCTAACACTTTTTTCTCTTTTATGAATAGTTCAATTTCCTCAAGAATTTTGTGGGAGAAGAAGAATTTTCATATTATTTGATGGTTAGCTTTTAAAAAATCACTACATAATTAATAAATAACTCTTATTTATTATCAAGTATTTGATTTTTTTTATCGTTGTTATATTAGGAAAACGAAGTCATTCAAGAATTATTTGCATTTGTACCCTATTATGAAGAGGAAGAAACTCCATGTCTATATGAACCTATCGAAGAAAAGGTTAGCAAAATAAATTTTGTTTTTCTTGGATAAATTTAATTTTTGAATTTACTAATAATTTACTTCATTTCTAACAGATTGAAGCAAAGGTATATCTCCCTGGTACTCGAGGGAAAGATCCTGAACTATTAACAAGAAGTCAAATAAAGAAAGAGCGAGAACAGGTATAGTAGCCAAACTTCTTTTTTACCTCATATCAGTAAAAATAACTATTAAACTCATCTTTTCATTTACATATATTTATTTTTTGTTACTTTATCATTTCATGATTCTATCTTTCAGACAAAGTCAATTATTGATAAATCAAGGACCAAACTTATGAATAAAAGGCGAACATTTGCAGAGGTGATTTTTTCTTTTTCCACCATGATCTTCTCCATATATGAAAATATGTTGATTAACTAATTTATACTTAAAAACTTATTTTTTCTCAGGAGAGAAAAGGCAAGGGATATTTCGAAGAGGTTGAGAGTGCAGCAAGTCTGTTTGGACTACTTTTTTAGTTTTTTTTCTAATTAAGTAATATTTAATTTTGTACATGATTAACTTTGCAATAATCCTTTGGATTTTCAGTTATTTAGTATTATTAGATTAATGATTTTTCTCATAATTAAGAGTGCTGCAGTTATATTATACTCTTTAAACAGTGACCCTGTAATTTAAGTATTTAACCTTAAATAGATTTTATAATTTGAGCATCGAGTTCAGTAGGAGCTTTTGCATCGAAGCTTGCAAGGCCTTAATTGTTTTAAAATTTTAATTTGGTTATTTCATGCTTTACTTAGCTTGTTTGAAGATTCAAGAATCAATGCAATAATTTACCTTATCGCAAGATTGTTAGATCAATTTCTTAATGCTCATTTTGGTCCTGTTCTCATCAACTCGGCTTATTTACATGTATATTTATTTGTGAATATTTGAACACTGAATAACAACCCAAAACTAATAGAAATATGTGTGAGGGAAGGTTCACAATTTTAAAGAGAATATACAAAACTATAAAACAAACTTAAATACAAGTTTTTTTTTTTTCCAAACAAAAACCGGGTAAACTGAATCCACTTGTTCAGTGCCTTTTATGAACTTCGTCTATCTTGTTCTGCTGTTCGGAGCACTTGATTTGCCAATGATGAAAATGACTTTGCTGTGTCTTGCATTTCTGCAGTTTTAACATTAATGCCCTGCAAAATCATAAGAGTGAAATGTGAAAAATGAAGAACATACTTCTTTTTTTGTGTTCTGCATTTTTTGTGTTAAACCAAAATATTTTACCTGCAGTTTGTTCAAGTTCTCACGCAGCTTGCTTTCCGACAGTTTAGCAGCACTTGTTTCCTGCATTATCAGATTTTTTTTGAATCTTTTTTTTTTCTAATGCATCTTAGGAGATTATTAAAAACTTCAAGTATGAATTATGTGCTAAAGCATAGTTTTCTCACTACTCTATGGTGGTCTAGCCAAGAAGTACTCGATGATTAGACAAAATATAACAAGAATCTTTGTCAGAATTTACGGCGGCGATTCAATAACAAGTGGTGGGATCAACCTTTTCGTTGCAAGGCCAAGGAGTAAGGACAATGTCACCTCATTCTGGTGACAAAGTTCTAGTTCTCGAATATTTTCCGAGTCTAATTATCGATAAAAAAGTTTGTGTTAGTTTTTTCAAATGGTAGTCGCTAGACCTACGAAACCACGATTACTTGATTAATAAGTTTACTGAGATTAACTAACTATGATGACTGAGAAGCTCGCATAAGTAGATGGATTGTTATGTGATGAAAATGGAAATTCCATGCATGATAGTGATAGAGGATGCATACTCAGGAAGATATATATTACTTACATTGGAACAAGAATAAGAAGAGAATCCATATTTTTTCTTAATTTGATCAACTGTTCCGGCTTGCTCTTCTTGTTGATCTTCCTTTGCTGATGTTTTGTGAATGTTTCCCTTCATCTCTTTCAACTTACCTGCATTTGGATGCTCAATTCAACTAATTTAGCTAGTGTTCAATGTTTAATCGTCTTCATTTATATCTTACGAAGCAAAAGTTCTTAGCTAGTTAGAATTGATTTTGATGTAAAGTGATTTATGTTTGGTAGTTCCTAAAACTTTCCACTTCTCCCAAAATCAACCGAAGAACATGAGAGAATAATTGACTCACAAGAAGTAAAACTGAATTGAGTCATTTTCCCACTAACCTTTTAGAGCATGAAACTTTCCAGCCAATTTCTTCTTGTTAAGGGCTCCCAATCCCAATTTGTTTTGTTCTCTGTGTTTTTCTTCATGATCATCTATGTCAATGTCATCTATACAAGAACAATTAAGAACATCTCAGATTGTATATAGAAATTCTATGAATACAGACTCATGCCTTAGATAATGTAAGTATTTATACCTATATTTAGATCAAGATCATCTTCATCAGCAGTCAGGTTATCATTATTATCTGCCTCAGAAGAAAAATTCGGATTCGAAAAGATCACTGAGAGTTCCCGGATACTTTCTTTTGAATCTTCTATTTCCGCAATTGAGGCATGCTTTTCTTTACCACCGGTGAGATCTTTGATAACTGAGCTGAATATTCCCTAGGGGAAGCCAAAGAGCAAAGCAAGCACTATTACTTCCAAAGATAACATCAGCTAAGAACAGATCAAGTGAGGAGAATATGATATGAAATCTAACTCAATATTGTAGTTTGTCACAATCCATTGCTGTAAATCTTTTGGGATATCGAGCACCTTTGCCAACAGATAGTTTGCAAAGTTTAATAAAGTTTGTGTGTACCTTTTTCTTTTCCTTATGAATGGCTTGGCTAGGGACAAGCTCTTCTTGTGATGCCATCCTTTCTTTGCTGTAAATGGTGCTGAGAGAATCCAAAAGCCTAGAATGAAGTCAAGCAATTTGTGAGAATGAATTACTTAGATGCATGGATGCTTCAAATTAGTATTTTAAGTTAAATATTCATATATACTATCTTCTTTCTCATACTATCTTCTTTAGTATTTTAAGTTAAATATTCTCCTAGTTTTATATCATATATTTGTTAGAAAGGTAAGAGAGAACAGTAGAGAAAAAATTTGTCCAGTTATGCGGAATGATACAATATAGAAGCATATTTATAGGCCCTAAAAGAATCGAAATAATAAAGACGTAATATCCTATAATAAATATTCAGATATGCTAAATAATGTTAATTGATCTAATTGATCCTAATTATACTTTAACAAAATAGAATATTCATATTGCCCTCAAAATAAATAGAACTTGAAAGGAATTATTTTGATTCAACCAGCGCGATTTAGTAAATTAGTTATAGTAACCGATTCTATAAATCCATAAAGTTCTCAATGGAATAATTCATTTTATTATTAATTAAGAATTTTGTATATAGCTAGAACAACTTCACAAATTGCAAATAATTGCAAATATTAATTTGTTAAGAATGAACCGAATTGAAGCTATAGTATCATCATTAGCTAGAATCGAAATATTCGCGAGATCGGATCACAATTTGTATCGATTAAACAAATCGTTGGAATTTCCAAAGTGATACATTCTCTAAGAGTGGTATACTCCTCTTATTGATCAACGATTATGAAAATATCGGGTAAGCCAGTCATGTATTTAATGTCACCCAAATAGGTTTCTAAGTACTATAACTGTCTCTTTAAAATAGGGTAAACTATGGATGCTGCCCCTTTTTTTATCTGTTCTCAAGGACATGAACTTATGAAATCTCGTTTCTGTACTATACTATTTAGTTAGTATGCCGCTGAGCCAATTTTTTATTAACATAATGACAACTAGCTCTTGTTGCGACCTGTGCTATTAAATCCGCATCTTTATTTTTTGTGCTAACAAGTAAAAATTGTTTTCCCTTATTTGCCGCATCAAAAACCAAATCACAAAGCTTTTCATAAAAAGCCAGCCGTTTTGTAAGATTTAGAATATGAATACCTTATGTTTTGTTTTTGGATATATAAGGTGTCAAAAAATATCTTTAAATTCCCAGTGTTCCATATCAGAAACGAGTTTTCAAGAAACTACTAGAGTTTTGGTTGAAAGGTCTGTAAGAGAAAGTTGTTTTGGGGGAAATGATACCCGTTGGTATCGGATTCAAAATGGAAACACTCTCCAACTCTGCCCCAGACGCCGCCGCCACCACCACCACCACCAATGACGGTGAGAAAGCGACGGCCTCTCAGGTGATCACTCCTGAATTTAGGCTTGCAAATCACTTATTACTCTCGAAAGAAAGCGGCGGTTACAAGAACGTTGCCTTTTCTCCTTTGTGCATCAAACTCCTTCTTGGCATTGTTGCCGCCGGGTCCAACGGCCCGGTTTGTGACGAACTCCTCTCGTTCCTCCGGTCAGAATCCATCAACGATCTCAACTCCGTCGCAACACAGCTCTTGTCCTCCTTGCTTGTGGACCGTTCTTCGAGCGGCGGACCTCACCTCTCTTTCGCGAATGGTGTTTGGGTTGACAAAACCCTATCTCTAAAGCCTTCCTTCTCACAAGTATTGGAGAATACTTACAAGCCTACTTTGGCTTCACTTGATTTCACAAATAAGGGTGAAGTAGCGAAGGAGATTAACTCATGGGCTGAAAGGGAGACGAAAGGCGTTGTTAACAACATCATTGATCCTTATTCAATCGAATTGAAGGATGTGATCATGGCTAACACACTCTACTTCAAAGGATTATGGAGAGATAGTGGCACCTTCAGAGAAAAAGATACACAGGATGGTGACTTTCATCTCTTGGATGGTGGTGGCTCAGTGAAGGTTCCCTTCATGGATGGAAGTCACAACCATTACGCCATTGCTCATCATTATCAAGATTTCAAGGTCCTCAGTCTTAATTACAAGGAAGCCAGCGAAAATGGCCCCAAAAGGATGTACGCCATGCACATTTTTCTTCCTGATGAAATCAACGGCTTGCCGGCTTTGGTCGAAAAGGTATGTACTGAATCTGAATCTCTTGAAAACATGCTCCCGAACGGTTATAAAAACTTAGGTGTGTTAAAGATCCCAAGATTTAGGCTATCTTTTATGGTTGAGGCTTCTCCAATGTTAAAGAAGATGGGTTTGGTGTTACCATTCATGGAAGGAGCTTTGACTGAAATGGTGGAGGAGAGAGCTGCGTATATTTCCGACATTATCCAGAAATGCATCATTGAAGTGAACGAAGAAGGGACCAAAGCTGTTGCAGCTGGAAGGTTGCAAATACCTACCACTGCAGGAAGAGGAAGAAGAACAAGGGAGAAGCCTCCTCCTCCTTTTGACTTTATTGCAGACCATCCATTCTTGTTTCTGATCAGAGAACAATTTACTGGAACTGTTCTTTTTGTTGGTCAAGTGCTCAATCCTCTTTACGGTTAATGCCATGGTTATCAATATACCAAAAACCTCAAATTACTAGGTTACTGGTGAGTTATTGGTCCAACTTTATGATATGAAGACGATTCGATGCGAATGCTAATTGATCTAATTGATCCTCATTATACTCTAACAATATTAAAGCCGAGTTGTATCTTGTAACTTCTAACTTCTAAGCACAGTCTTATCCTCGTATATGGTAGTATTTTTGTGGTTTATTAAGAAATTACCTGAAAATTTTTCTTTGGACCAATGCTGAGAACACAAGAATTTCTTGATCACCACTAACCTGTAAAAATGGAATTTGGGTCAATTACTTGAATCAAACAAATGTATAAGCTTTTACAAGTAAAAAAATATGGCCATACCAAAACAAGATCTCCTCTTGATGAACAACACATCTGGATGTCAGAAAATGATCCATGTTTTGGAGGCGAATAGTTGAAACCTCTAATAGAAGTCTCCACAATCAAGGATAATTCCGGCAAAGACCTAAATATTTGAAGTGTGTGTCTAGTTATAAAACATTTCGCTAAAAAGGCGAAATACTTGACGTGCAAGCCAGAAATTATGAATAATTTAAGTCATAATTTGTGTTATATACTCTTCTCATTACCTTAATTCTACTTTTCCATTGGTGAAAAGGAGCGCAAGGCCAATATCATTATTGCTGTGAAATGTTGATGCCCAGCAACATGAAGAAGAATGAAACTTCTTCTTATAGAGCACCTTTTTTGTTCCCTGTAATGCAAGAAAAGCTTGTTGCAAGCATTGGCTAACAAATAATTTTCTTGTTAGACATGATTCTGGATTGTTATTATGGCATCATGCATTAAATTAAATTACCTGAACAGCATGAACTAATGAATAGACATACAAAGCCTTCTCAGAACAAAGCAGAATATGTGATTGCTTTGTTGTTGCATCCTCACTGTTACCCTGTCCATCTGTGTACAATGATATTAATAATCACCTCTATCTTTCTGATAGTTTGCTTCATAAATATCAGCATTCAACAATATTATTAAACTATATTGATCCTAAACAGAATAAGCATCTGCATTGAGTTCTTGATAAATTTGATCATTATGTTATCTTTTGTATAGGCTTACCCAACACCTGCATAAATAGAGCTCTAGAGGGCTTCTTTGGATGAACACTTCCATTGCCAAGTGTGTTTCCAGTTTCACTATCAAGTGCAAGAATAGATGAGTCCTTTGTTCCGACCACTAGAATGTTCTTCTCAAAACCCTGCAGACTGCATGTTAGGAAGTGTAGATCGACAATGCCGGCGGATATTTCGCTAGCAATGTTTTTCTGATACAGCAATGTTGGTCCATCCATGCTAAAAACTGAAACCTGTAACAAACAATAGTTAAGGAACTAAAAATCCAAACAAATGATAAGGGTTAATATAAATGCAAAACTCACATATTTTCTTACAACTCAGGTATCTGACCTCAAATTCATATCTAAGGATACTTTTGGACAATGAGCGAAAAACACATTTTCAAGATTGAAATAAAAAGGTATAAAGTATAATCTCACATGTCCTTGATCAGAACCAACTGCAAGATGTGTTGAACTGTGATTTATGTTCATAGAAAGCACAGCACCATTAGTCTTCAGAACTTTTACACTCTGGATTATATGATCAGTTCCTTTCTTTGAACCGCCTGCACAAAGAGGAATCGAAATGAAAGTTGCTGTTAATTAAAATATTTAAGAGTTTTAGCTTTCTGATAACAAAGAAAATTCTATATTCTATGTCATACCAGTAAGAGACATGAAGCTGTTGGTAGTATATGGTTCAGGTTTGAATCTAAATAAGCGAACCTGTTAATCATGTTTATGGAAAACATATTATAACTAGGAAAGGATGAAAATTTAAGAAAATGATCACAATGTATCATCGAAGAAATCTAACCGTTCCGCTTTGATCACCAGAAACAAGAAGAGGATATGTGCTATCAAAAAATAATGCTGTCAAGGGTATGCCACTTAAAGAAAAATCATTTTCACTCTGCATTAAGATCAAGGAAAAAGATTAAGAAAAGAACTTATGACTGAAATTATGCTAACTATTAAGTTCTAAATCATGAACATGGAAAAGGGGACTTGATTACAAACTTTTAAACTAACAATAAAGATCCAATTGAAAATTAATTGAAACTATTGGGACGTCTAGGATAATTTAACCACGAAAAAATATTACCTGTTGCTTTAACTGCAGAATTGGGATGAAAAGGGGACATGAAGCATCCCAGAAGTTTAGAGCACCATTGCTGTGTCCAGTTATGTACAGATTTTGAACTTTTGAGAATCCAGTAAACTTTGCAGAACTCATCAGTGTAGACCCGTCCTTTTGATTAGTTTCGACCATAATAAGTGGTGGATAATTTTTTATCAGCTCTCTATAATACTATGTCACCATAGAAAAGAAAATCACAAACAAGTACATTAGCATAGAAGATGTAAATTTCAAGAAAGAATGAATATATGGATTAAATTTCAGGAGCACTCATTAAATGTGCTTCATAAGTATGCAAGTATTTCTTGCAGACTATGCAGCTTAATGGAGTGTCCGTGCTTCTTATGTCGAGTGAAAAACAATCCAAATTCATAACCCCTATTAATTTATTACCTCCTCTTCAATGTTTAATACATCGGTAGTGTTGGATATGAATTTTGAAGTTGTGATGCTTGAATCTGCAAATGGTAATTTCACAGTCACTTCCTTTGGAAGTGAGGGTGAGGACTTGGATTGGCTTTGTATCAGATATCTTTCAATCAAGCCATCATCATATTGATATATATGGCCTGATTTCCCAATCAGAATCAAAGATTCTTGTCTGTGCTTGCTTTGTTCATTTGAAGCTGCTGATATGAGCTCCATGGCAACACAACTTTCAGACAAATGAAGGCCCAACTTAATCGTGCGAGATTCTATGTTATCATTCAATAACACTACCTGCATCATAGAAAGTTTCAACCATGATCTCAAGAATTTCTATCTAGGTTAATTACTATAGAACTTTTACTTATCTAGGATAGAAATTCTGAAAAGTTAGTATGAAAATTAAAGAAATAAACCTAGAAGCATCTGAAAGTATTTTGAAGAATCCGGTATCACACAAATACAAACAAGCAATTCTGATAATATTTTCAGCAAAAACATGCGAATACCTGCAATGAGTTTAAAGAAGATGCATCATCACAATCTCCCATGACATATAATCTACTAGCCTTCCCTTCAGCATAAATCCATTTCATTGATCCTATGGGAATTTTCTCTGACTTGTATCCCAAGTTAAGTTTAAGAAGAGGAGTGTTCTGTGTAGTATTATGATCCGGCGCTGATGCTGAACTGTCTCGTCCGATGTTTAGGGAAGGGATACTCCAAATGAAGATCTCTCCGTTGTTGTAGCCTACAACAACTTTGCTTCCAAAAGGACATGACCAACATGCAGAAGAAACTTTCTTTGTTTCACTATGGAGTGGTTGTGACATGTTTCCACCAGTTTTGGAAACAGTTTTGCTTTCTCTAATATCCCACAAAATTATCTGGCCATTTCTAAAGATTATCAGAACCCTGCATTGAAACAAAAAACAGAAACTTGAATTGACTGAAATTTTTATACTGCCATCGCATCAAAATTAAGTCTTTTCGTATGCACTCGAGTGTGTAATAGTACAAAAGTTTTCAATCAAGTTCTTACAGCTTAAACATTTCAAATTCATTTCCAATATTTTGTACAAACATTTTTCAACCAGGTCCATAAGAATTATCACAAAACTTTATAATGTATGAAAACTTTATATGGCAATGTATCATTTGGTATGTACTATGTAGGTTTGATCACAAAATGTTAGAACTAGGGATCCAATTACAAACTTCTATATAACTTATAGAGACTTGATTACAAACTTTAAAATTATAGAGACCTAATTGAAATTTGTGGAAAATCTAGAGATAATCTTGAGAGTAATTTCACCTTTTACTTTCCGCTGCTGGTTGAGGCAGAATATGTGTCACAACAGTATCATCAGGCACTTCAGAATCTCCTAAATAATGTGATTAAGGAACTTAAGCTCAAAGAATTAATGAATCAATGTTAATTAACTATTCTACAGCAAAATAGATACTAATGTATCTCAAATTCTCACCGTAAGAAGCCGAGAGGGGTATTGTGTACTGCATTTGAACCATATGCCAAGGTTCTTGATCAATCTTCAACACTGAAATATTACCATTAGAATATCCAATGTACCTGCCAATGGAAAAATGCATATGATAAATTTTGGACCTCCCTCAAAAATTAATTTTTGATAGTTTAGCATGAATTGTGCATATTATTACTTACATATATAGGCTATGTTGTATGACTGCAAAGGAAGTGATTTCTTCCTTCACAATGTAAGCATCTGACAAAAGTTTCTTGTCTATGTCCCAAACCTAAATATGATATTTCTTAGAAGAATCAATTAACTTACTAGCACATTATTTTTTGCTTTCGATATTGTAATGTAATGTAATATCAGTGCAAAGGAGTTTTACATTGTCAACCAATAGAAATTTTAAGGAAGTGTCAAGTCATGATATATGACCACCAATTATAACTATCTATGATGATTTGCTATCTATTAGTTGACCTGTAAAAGTGTTTCGCACTGTCAATTCATAGAAATTATTCTCAACAATGCAATGCAGAGGCAGCTAGACAAATTGTTATAAATGCAAGAGAAAGTTAACTTGCCTCAATATGATTATTGGAAGTAACATTTATAAGAATGCCTTGGTTCTGGATGAACTGCATTATATCAAATGTGAATTTCAATGTGAGTGTTACAATACAATGCATACTTATATGTGTATATATCTTATATATAGGGAAATTTGATCATGAAAAGTAAGGGCCATCACCTGTAAGAACTTGCTAGGCAATGGCTCACTAGATTCAAGTAGGCCTTGGGAATTACCTTTACCATATAGTTTAATCCGACCATCCCTTTTTGGAAATAAATCTCAACACAATCAGTTTCGACTTGAAGCTTATGAGGACAAAAAAAGGATCTCATTTAATAACACTTAACATGTTCAAATATTCCATTTCCATGATAGATTTCACATAGGAAAGAGTACAACAACACAAAACCAGTTAAGTAAAAAGAATTATCCACGAAAGACGACAAAGTTACTCGTGAAAGAACAAAAATTCTTCAAATACACTCAAAAGACTCGTTGACAAAACTATTGAAAAGACTTAGAATTAGGCTAGGGCCAAGGGGAATGAATGAAATTACTTTGTTGAAATGGCCAGTATCACGTGAGTATTGTCAAAAGCAAAGTTTGCAGCACCAGATGGCACCCCATTATGAAATAACAACCTTGGATCCACATCACTTGCTTTTAATCCATCTGAGGAATTTCCTCCTGGCTGCAACCATGAATGCAATGCAATGTTAAGTCTGTATTTGTTTGAAGTTTGAAGTAAGCTAAAGATAGTTGGTACAGATTGTATAGATTCTATATGTTTTTAATAATAAATTTTCTAAGCTATCAAACTCTTTAGTAGAATAACTAAAGAAGTTCAACTAGCTACCAACTGTACTAAAGTCTCTGTGATTAAAGTAGCATAACACTTATTCTATCAGGCTGCATTTGGAAGGAAATCGGAGACTGAGATTTTCTGTATTATATTTGGTATAAAATATATTAGATTGAATTATGTCTTGATATTATATTTAATTTAAGATAAATATAAAAATTAAAAAATAAATTTAAAATTTGAGAAATTAAATAAAAATATATTTAAAAAAAATATTATTAAAATTTCAATCTCCTTATAAATCTCTCACTTTCTAAGTACAGGAGAGACTGAAATTTTAAGCTCATGATTCAAATTTAATTCCAATCTCTAACCATCAAACACTATCTCATAGTCATAGACACAAAATAGATTAATTGAATATGCGAATATGGGACTCCAACTTTTTGAATCCACAAAAATGAAACTAAAATCTTAGTCCAATTCCATTGCTTGTTGGGACACTTGTTTAGTTCCCTGAATCCCAGGGCCTTGGATTCTGGTGGGGAGAGTAAGTGAGCAACACGTTTCATAGAATTAGAAACATTAATGCAAGAAAAATGGTCCACACAAAAGACCTTCTAATTAAAAATACCACCGACCACTGTTCTCAAAGTTGGATAACACCGTATCTTTTTCCAATCTTCACTATTTGGTCAACAATTCAGCATTAAACAGTTAATATGACTTTTTTGTATATGTACTAAAAAGAATTTTTCTAAACCAATTCCTATTTATATTCGGTTCTTCAAACAGAATACAAAATGTCCGGAAAATGAAATTTGTTTTATTAAATTAATCAAATATTAGAGAAATGAAATTCAAAAATTAATTTGATATTATAATAAATTAAAATATTTTAAACAATTATCTAATCATATACACTACATTATAATTAAAAGTGTTTTCGTCATACAGTAATTACTTTTGAAAGTCACCTATAAAAGCATATACAAGATAATATTAAAATTTCTTTTTTTTGTGTGTAGTAGCGTAATATTAAAGCATATAAAATGATCCAACCTGCTCAAATTCTAATATATTGTGAAGACTACTAACTACACTAAGGAGCCATATTTCACACCAAAATTAATTTTTCTTAAAAACTAAATAAAATACAATCCTGATAGATAACTAGTAAAAATCTAATAAACAATAAATCAATAAATATTTTTAAATTATATTTTGTATTAATTATTTGTTATTAATTTAAATTTTATTTTTAAAAAATATAAAATTATTAATTATTAATTACAGTTATTTAAAATTAACTAGTTAAAAATTATTTACCTATATTTTCTTTTTTTTGAGAATGTCATTGGTATGTTTCATTTTTCTATTAAACAAAAAAGGTTGAAGGTAGATCCAGATTACATGTAAAATAATATATAATCGAAGCTCGAATATCTAAGTTGAGAATCAGATGAAGGAAATTTAAAGGGGAATGAATCGATGCTGAGAATAAGAAGTAGATTGAAGTGTAATTTTAGGTATAACTAGGAAGTTGAGAATGAATAATGAAGAAGAAGAGGAAGAAAGAATTGAGAATGGAATTGAAATGAATAATGATCGATCTGACCTTCTTGATGGAGGCTTTTTCAACCAGCTTCTTCACGGCGAACATTGTTCAAATAATCTTAGAGAGGATATGAATTCATAGAAAGCAAATTGAAGAAGAAGAAGAAGTGGGGAATGTGCGTAGTTTGTGGCAGTTTGCAGTATCTGGTTCTGAAGAAGAGGTGATTGATGAAAATATATACAATGCTTTTTCAAAGAACAGAAAGCACAACTAAACCAAAGATTCTTCTCACTTATGACAATGATGTTAATAGATTTCATCCTTTTTCTTTTGGCTACCAAATTTAACGGTTGAAAATTCAGTAAAATTTAATTAAGAGGTATTAGATAATAATTTAATTAAATTTATTAAATTATTTAATAATTTTTAACTGCTAACATAAAATTAACTCCATATGAATTATGTCAATTTAAGTATAATGGTAATATCTAGTTTAAAAGTTAGTTAATTAGTCTCCTTATACAAATGTTAAAAATTTGAATCTTATTTTATATATATGATAATTTATTGTTCAGCCATAAATTTTTAAATTAAACTCCGATTCTGTTTAAATTAATTCTTCGCATGTTGAGCTATACTGTAAAAAAAAAATGTCTAAGTTTGAAAAAATAACTGAATAATTTTACAATTATAATTTAGAATTTATGCAAATAAATTTAAATAAATACAATATTATGTAATTTTTTTAAAATAAAAATAATTAAATTTTATTTTTTTATGTGTATGTAAATTATAATTTTAAACTAGGATTTAAAAATATATATAATTTACGTTTTAAAATTACAATTTACTAAAACTTATACTTATTGAGTTACAGAGAAATTATTATATATTTTTACAAGAAAATATGTAATTTATAAATAGCCAACCACAAATAAGTTAAGACAATTATTAATTTCTTTTCCATAACAATATAATTATTTCTAGTGTTCTATAACTATTTGTTGAGATGATTGCCCAAAAATATGCTGAAATTTAGTTTAGGATTTTCCTAATGAACTTTTTAAAAATATTGTCGATATATAGTATAAAAGTAGAGAATTTTGTTTTTCTCAAAAATGCATTAAAAAAATTTAAGAATTTATATCATCTTCTATTAAAATTGTTTCTTTTAGCCTAGAGTAGGGTTAACTCTTTTCAGTTAAAAAAACATGTCTTCTCTCCAAATGACTCCTTTTATTTTTAGAAGAAAACAAAATCTACAAAAATGAAAAATAGAGAAAATCTAAGTTATAGCGGATAGGATAAGATTTATCAAAAAGACATATATGCTTGACTATGTGTAGTGTTAAAATGTTTAATCTCACTCACTCACTTTGACTTTGTCTTCACTCTTTAGAACATGTTACTGTTTTCCTCGAACAATTTAGATCCTACACGTGTCAGCTGTTGATAGCATAGTGGGACCCAAACCATGGATGGTGGAGCCCACACATTATTACATATACGTGGCACAACCGAAAGGACTTTGCTTCATCCAATTGCGTTTTCTCTTCTCCCAACCCCCCTTTTATTTCTGGAAATTTTATTACTATCTTTTTGGATTGCTTGGTACCATTAACGTTAATGTTAATGTTACCTAATGTTAAGTTATGTTAATCAATTTAGATTAGTCGATAATCAGTCTACTTAAATAACAATCCCACTATATATATATATATATATTATTGAAGAGGTTTCCATCACTTGCATGTGCATCTTCGATGGAAACGAGCAACAGAAGTATAGAACTTCGAAAAAATTTAAAATGTATCGGTATATTAGTATTTTAATAATTTTAATTGTTAATTTTAATTATAAAAATATATATAATTAAAATTAATAACTAAAAATTATTAAAATATTAGTATATTGATATCCTTAAAAAGTTTTTCTAAAATTTTTTAACTATATACCAATTTATCAGATTGACATGTGCCTGTTTTTACATTATTACAAAAAATAAAGAAGGTATTTGATAGAAAAAAAATTACCCCATCAAATTGTATACCTTATTACATAACGTAACGTTTTGTCTCTTATAAAAGGTCCACATGGTAGAACTATTTTGAATTCTAAAACTTGAAAGCGAAAACAAGTGTGGTGTGACCTTTACCCTGCTTCTTTTACGTACATGAAATTATTACAACTGCTTCAATGACAAATAATATCAATCAAATATCTTATCTGCCACGAAAATCTTGTGAACTCTGACCTCATCATGAATGTGTTTTTTTTTTTTGGTTATTTTAAATAGATTAACAGATCCCAATCTTAAATATTACATCACAAACTCACATACTTAACATTTTTAAAAAGTTCTTATCCACCACTTGACATTACCAAAGTTTGATCCCGAATATAACATATAGCATTTGTTTTGAGGTATTGAGATATAGATTGAGAAATCGAGATTCAGTATTATGTTTGTTGGTTCTGGTACTAAAATTTCTATCTCTGTCTTCGAAATTTTAGTATTTCAGTACCTCTAAAAAGTAGGAACACAGGGGACTAAAACTTTTAGAGATGGAGACTGAAATTTTAATAATATTTTATACTTAAAATACATTCATTTCAATCAATCAATTCCAATTTTACTTTTTTGTACAAATTAAATTAGAATTTTATTTTTGTTTCAACTTTTATCTTTCACTTTGTACCAAATAGAATATTAAGATTTATTTCAATCTCTCTCTCTTAATTTCTGTCTCTCAATTTAAGTCTTTTCATCTCTCTCTCCACCAAACACTACCAAAAAACATGCTAATGTGCTTTCTCAATTAGGTTTATAAATGTGTTTGAATGTTTTTTTTTGGTCATGGAGAAGGCCTGAAACAGGCCCTACCCAAAAAAACTCCAATAAAATTCAAAACAGTACAGCGTATTCTCTCTCCCTCCCAATACTTAAATTTATCCAAAAAACTAGAACCCTTTTGTTTTGGCCATGTGTTATTTTTGGGCCGTGGGCCATGTGTTTGAATGTTTCCATTTAGAAAAATGGAGCTCAATGGGTCAATGAATAGAAAAGTGGGCCACGATTTTGAACAAAAAAGGCCCAATGGTAACTACACAAAGAAGGTCACACTTGTATGACAAAAAATATCCAAATTATTAAAATATATTTTTGTTAATATAGTTTGTTTTAATTATTTTGTTAATGTTTATAATTTTATCAAATTTTAAATTAGGTTCTTTAAAAATTTGTGAATTAAATCCTTATATTAGATATTAGAAAAAAATTTGCAAATAAATCCTTATTAATTGTTATTTTTTAAGAAAATACACAATAATTTTAAAATATTTATTTTTTATAATATTTTATAATCCATTCTATATCAAGTACAAAATTAAATATTCTAAAAAAATTATTTTTTTTTAAAAAATAGTTAATTAACTTATTTTATTATCTAATATAATTATTAATTACAAAATCTTAAAATATAAAAATTTAATTAAAATTTTGGTAAAATTATAAAAAATGTCAAGAGTAATTGAGCTATTAAACTACGAACCAAATATTTCCTCTATAAAATACTTAGGAGGAATTACTTAGTCATCATACTTAAACTCTAATGGTAAGAAGAAAAAAAATACAAAAAAAAATGATAATACTAGATAGATAAAATAAATTAAAATGTATTTTATTTAATATTTATTAATTATTGTAACAATTAATAAATGCTAAAATGCAAGTTTTGGCTGACTTTTGCTAAATTTTTTTAGTTACTAAATATTTTTGAAAAAATATAACCTTAAATAGTTGTATATATTTTGGTATTTAGTTTAGAAAGATATAACAAATGAGCCAAAACCCCCCTAAATACAGGATCTGTGTTTATGTTCGAATAATATAAGGAAAGAAAGTGATATAATAAGAAGAGGACAAAAATAAATTATTAATAATAAAAAATCCAAAATTGGAAGGTGCTATCTGGCGCCAAATGGAGCCCTCATGGGCATGCATGATCCAACTACATCACCACACCCCTCTTAGCTGTTTTGTTACGTGAGATCTGAAATATTCAAAGATTCCAAACATATATATGATGCTAAATTTTCATTCCATAATAAAAATTATTACAAATTTTAATTAACACCTGTAATTCCTTATGATGACTTCAACTTTTATGTCATTATATTTTGCTTGGAAAGTTCCATGTTTATATTCTTTCTTGCTTATTCAGATTACGGAATTAATATATATGTTTGTATTCACCAACAAATACAATGAACAAAGGACAAATTCACAAGAAACTTACAAATATGATTAACTGTTACATATGATCAAAACACTTCCATTATTTGATAAAAATATTTCCTTGTTCAAACCGGAAACGCAAAGAAATTCACAAGAGAAAGTTTTTTTTTATTTGCTCATGAGCTATGGTCTATGGTTTAATACTTTAACGAGTAAAATGACAATTAGATCTCAAACATATTGATCTTGAACTAATTTATTTTTAAAGAAAAAAAGTATTCATTAGATCTTTTAAAATAGTAAACGATGGATATGTATGTCCTTCTGTTAATAAATAAATAATGCGAAATAAAACTGAATTGTCCATATATTTCACTATTTACAGTGATGCATGTATTGTTACTATCACATAAGCAGAAAAACGAGGTAGTTTTGGACATTGAAACATTTATTATCTTTTGATTAGCAAATATCATGTTCTCTATTTATCACAAATCCTATTAAAATAAGTGAAATTTCGCTCCAAAAATTATTATTCACATTACTATCTCTTATAGATAGACATGTCAGAATAATTAATAGTATATATAAGCATCACTATTAGGTTTTAGTTGATAAATTGATAAAATGACATCATGTGACTACCGTTTGCTATCGTGAATGACCAAATTGATACTTTTTTTAGGGACTAATTTATCCGAAGTCAAAATCTTTAGGGATCTAATTGTTATGTTACTCTACTTTAATTAAACATGTAATAAGAAAGAAAATTTATCAAAAAATAAAAGAAAATAAAGAGAATGATTAGCAAATAATAAAGAAAATTTATTGAACATTGAGGACTTGTTCATTACAGCTTCTTCCTTTGTCATCATCATTCTTTTCTTTTCTTTTTATCTCAAATAAAGTTTAAAGCCTTTACTATTTATTTTTGTCTACACAATCCTAGTTCATAGTTTTCCACCTTTTCATGTCACACAAACACATTCTGTATTCATTCATATATATGAGTATGCGACATGCCACCCCATCTAAGTTTTTTCTTTCAATTTGCAACCTTTGATGCTTTTCAAGCACACCCATCTTCTTCTTTTTGAGTTGGTTGATACTTTCTTTTGTTCTGTTTGTTCTCATCATTGGTATGTCAATACAATATATAACATACTCAACTCTTTTAAGTTTTCCACTCTTCTCTAAAATCTTGCATTGAAACATGTATGAGCTAGTTTTTAAGCAACATATTTATTTAGATATAAGCTTAAGAAGTTTTCATCATGTTAATATTAATATATTATTGCATGCTTTCCTTAATCTCACTTCTTTCTTCTTCTTAGTTGCTTCTGTTGTAATCTGAATCTTAGTTAATTTTAGCATGTTAGTGTTAAATTATTATCTATATGTAAAGGCTTACTCTATGCTTTTTGAATTCAGTATTCAGGGTTGAATAATGGCCAGAAAAGTTCATAACCATAAGAGACATAGTGAAGGTAATAAGCGTTTTTTAATTTTCCATAAGAGCTTAGTTCCTATGTGGTTTAATCAATAGAATATTTATTCAATTTTGTGTACTTTTATGTAAATTTTTCCACTAGTATCTATTTTTGCAGGTATGAATAATTCACAACAAAGCATGAAGCTGCAAGAAGAAGCATCAAAGATTATGTACAATCCAGAAGTTAAATTACCTGTAAGTTTTTCTTTGAGTAACAATGACCCTTCAAGTTTTTCTTTTAATCATAGTGACTTGTTTCTCTTTATAATTAATTCCCTTACAATGAAATATACTCAAATTTGAAATTTCAGCACTCTACTAAAGGATCAAAGAACAATGGTTATTCAAATGTGAATTCAGTGAGAGAATTGATGAATGAGGAGTTATCTACACAATCATGCAACCGAAATAATGTACCAAGCATCGTGGCGAGGTTGATGGGATTAGATATGATGCCATTAGGATCTAGATCTGTTGTTCTTCTATCAGATCAGTGCATAACTGATCAAAATATGGAGAATAAGATCTTTGATGATGATGGAATGGGAAAAAAGTTCACAAATCCAATGCTGCTGGAAGAAGAACTCAAGAAATTCAAGAGAGAATTTGAAGCATATCAAGCATCAAGGCTTAAGGAGGGTCCAAAAGTTGATGAAAGAATTCGAAGCGTTTCGCAAAGAACCAAGAGTGTTCAAGAAATGGTTCCATGTAATACAAATTCAAAGACAAAGAGAAAGGGAAAGGGAAAGGTAGCAATGAACAAATCTAGAAGAAGATTTGAAGATACATCACTTTCACCAACTCAGATAACTATCTTGAAGCCTTATTGCTACCATGAAGAGAGTTTGATCAATTCATCAGAAACTTCACAAGGGAGAACAAGTACTGGTGTAAAAGATTTTCTTGAGGAAGTTAAGGTGAAGTTGTTAAGTGAAATGCAGGGGAAAAGTACTTTGGAAAAGTGTTCTTCATCGGTTCGAGGAAGCGAAAATGAGAGACATAACACTAAAAAACAATCCAATTCTAAAGAAGTGGTTTGTCATAGATCAAGCGAGTTCACAGATTTTGTGACTAGGGATGTTGTTGAAGCAAATTTACTCCATTCACAATCAACAAGATCTTTTCGAAGTGAAATCGAGTTCAATGGACAGAGTTCCCCTGAATTTATCAGCAGAGGAACAATGAAGTATGCAAATTTGAATGATGATTCATTGCTTCAGAAGGAGTTATCTCCAATGAACCTTGTAAGATCCTTGTCAGCTCCTCTATCAGGAAGATTTAGCCGCTTTTCGAACGGTGATCAAATTCGGAAGAAGCTTGAAGATCTTGAAAGGATGTCTTTTGATGCTAAGAAGAAGAAGAAAGATAGATTTGGAATTAGAGAAAAAGTTTCTTATCTTAAACAAAAGTTTGGTCTAAGAGGCAAGATTTTTGCCAAAAGGATTCATTCAATGGTTGAAACTCCTAATAGCATTGAAGATGGTTTCATGGTGAGAGACATTAGAAGTGGACCAACTGTTCTCATGAAACATGGGAGAAACCATGTAAGTTTGATCCTCATTCAATTTACAATTAGATCCCTTAAGCTCCAAAATTTTGCGATCAAGCCCCTGTAATCAATGATAACTGTATAAGGACTTGATCGCAATATTTTTAAATTAGAGGGACTAGTCGAGAAAATATTCGAACAATTTTCGCACAATATAGGAACTTGGTTGCAAAGTTTTTAGCACTATCCATTATGAAATTTGATTTTGCACAAGGTTTTTTTTTTTTTCATGATGTTATCTAATCAATCATCATATTTTCTGTTATATATATATATATATATGATGTTTAGGATAACTTCACCGAGGTTCCTCCTAGTCCTGCATCTATGTGTAGCAGTGTTCATGAAGAACTTTGGAGGCAGAATGCAATTTTAAGTCCAATTTCAACTCCAAGTGTATCTTCAGTAGATGATAGCATTATGCCACAGGTTTATGGAGATATCAGCTCTGATTTAAATGGTGGGGAACAATGATTATTATTATTATAAACAGTTCAGTAATTTAGATAAAAGAAATCCATGTTTCTTATCATAGATTTCTTATTCTATCAACATATATTTTATGTTTTAGATTCCATATTTCCTTCAAATGGATGATTAATAACCTTGCTTGTAAGACCTTGGGCTTGAATTTTCATGTCAAATTCACTTTAGTAATTCTAATTTTGGTTCCTTAGGACACAAGAAATTCTAATTTTCATCAATGGTTTTCTTCTCTTGTTGAATTGGCAGAACTAAGTAAGCAACTTAGCCAACTTGAGTTTGACAGCTCAGAGGAATTCGCAACAAAGCGAAAATCTGCCGAGTACAAATTAGAACGGCTACTCGATCCGGCGGAGACTTATATAAGAGATCTTCTTGTTGCTTCTGGACTTTACTTTGGATCATGGGACAAATACCTTCAAAGAGAGGACACATTTACAAAGCCTATAGCCAACTCAATTTTTGAAGAAGTGGAAGAATCTCACAAGAAATGTTTGGTTAAAGAGAATATTATTGATAACAAGTTAGATCACAAAATGTTACTTGATTTGTTAAACGAGGCACTTTCCATTGTTCTTGGACAACCTTTGACAATGTCTAAATTCAGAAGGAAACTCAATAATTCATGCATAATACAAACTCCACCATGTGGGAAGGAACTATTGAAGCTAGTATGGGACATTATCCATGTTTCGTTGTATCCTCCAATGTCTAACACATGTTCTTATTCATTTGATAGTTTGAAGGCACAAGATTTTGGATCCATGTCATTGTATGGACTAATGAATGATGAGATCAATGTCTTAGAAATGGAGATGGCATGTTCAATTAGTGATGATTTGGTTGAAGAACTCATAAAGGATATGATGGGATTTTAAATGTGAGGGGTAAAATTGTACATTTGTTAAGAATGATTTATTGTACATTTGCAATTTTAAGATTTTTTATTGAAATATTGTGTCTATCATATTATTGAGTTTTTTTTTTCATTTAATTCATTGATTGATCCATTGATATCTCTTATGAATTTGATTTCAAGATTTAATTACTCAATTGATTTTTATAGTTTTATCAAATTTTTATTTAAGTTTTTAACTTTTTATGGTTTTATAGTTTTTAATAACTAAAAAAGATCTAATTACAAATTTTTATATCTAACATAAAAATTCAAGTACAAATTTTTAAACTATAAAAATCTAATTAAAAATTTAATAAAATTATAAACTATAAACACTAATAACATATTAAACCATATTACAAAATATAACATATCTTCTTAAAGTTTCATATCAAAATGTAGCGTTCAACTTCTTATCATTGTATTATCAATACATTTTTCAACTTTGAAAAAGGAACAAAAACAAAATAACTTGTGTTTGAATGAATACATGAATTTTTCATACTTAAAAAATAATAAGAACAATATAGAAACAAATTGCCATTTACTTTTGTCAAAAAGATCTCCCGGGTGAAAACAAAACTCTTCACCAAATTATTGCATTTTTGCAAGTGAGCCCAAGAAGTAAATAAATAAATAAATAAAAGAATCTTATGAATTTTTCTCCAATTGATTCACTTCCCTACAGCAATTTGAAGGTTTCTCATGCCAACATTGAGATTTTCAAGACTATTTCCATTATTGATGATGTCAAATGGAGCATAGTCTATGTCCTTGATCCAAGGGTGTTGCAAGCATTGTTGTGCACTTGGCCTTTTCTCTGGTGAAAGATCAAGAAGTGGCAAAAGAAATTCTGAAAATTCATTGGCATCTTTCTCTGAAAATTTGTATCTTTCAACCAACAGTTTCTTCAGTGGACACATTTTTAGTCTCCTAATTCTTTTCAAATCTCCAAATCTGTCAAAGAAATCCTTACATTTCGCCCCAGAAGTAGCCATCTATTTGAAAAAAAATATATATATTAATAGAATTACAAATTAAATATTTTTCATAATTTTATTGTCTAAATTTCACAATACTTTTATTTCATTTGACCATTGTATACTATATATACCTTCTTAGGGAACTTTCCTAGGAGTTCCATCATCAAAGCAAGGTGATCCTGCAAACAACATAATGCATAAGATTAATATTTTCCCATATGCTTTGTCACCTTAAAGACTTTATTTGGTAGTTCATCATCAAGTTTTAAAGCAATAATAATTGGTTGTTTCATTAATAATTATATGGATAAACAAATAACCATGGAAAGATTTGTGTTGTGTAATAATGACATACACCCACCTCCTTTGTGGTTAACTGATAGTATATATGATATTTTTCTGTTTATAAATATTACTAAAAATTTTTTATTAGCGACAGATTTTTTTGATGAATTTTTTAATTAATAACTAATGACAAATGTAAGCTGCATTAGCAACAGAAAAATTAATGATTTTTTTTAAGTTTTAATAACAGAATAATAATATTTATTTGCATAATGTGAAAATAATAATTAAATTTTTTTAGATAATTTAATATATTTTATTAAATTATTTAAAATAATATATAATTACATCTCAGTCTTTTATCTTCATCTAAAAACATATTTATATAAGTAACCACTTTTATTTATGTCTCTTCTAAAGATGTTAATAGACATGACAAATAAAAATGTAACCGAGTGTAATCTTAGTTAACCTTCACAAATATTAATGTAATATAATTCAAGTTGGATTAGCATTATAATAAAAATCATTTTTAGTAACAATAATATAATGATCATAATATGTATTATTTAACTTATATTTTTACAAAAATTATATATTTATCGTTATTATTATTGTTATAATAGTAGTTATATACTTTTTGTTGTTCCTGAAAAATTTTCACCGATAATTATATAATTACAACTAAAATTTTTTAACCACAAAACATAATACAACTAATATCTAATTATCGACAAACATTTTAGTAACTATTTTCATTATAGCTAAAAACACCATAAATAATTGCTAAAAGTAATTTTTTTAGTAGTGCAGCAGTGAGTCAAAAAAAAAAATATGATACATACCTCATCCTCACTAAAACCCTGTCCAGCCCTAGGGTTGAACAACATATCACCAGTGGCAAGCTCAAAAGCAATACAAGCAAAAGACCACATATCAATAGAGTAGGAATAGCCAGCTTGCAATATAACCTCAGGAGCTCTATACTGCCTTGTTTGAACCAAATCTGTAAATTGATTATCAGCCCAACAAGCATTCCCAAAATCAACTATCTTGCACCTAACATCAATTTCTTCTATGTTCCTTTTCGGATATTCGTCTATTGAATCGCCTCGCCCCATTGATAAACTCATACTCATCCTCCTCGCCCTCCTCTTAAGCCTCTTCTCCATGTGACTAGGAGATGGAGAGATGCTTCCCTCAGGTCTTTCTAGAATGGGAGATGCTCCTGTGCTTAAAGGGTCTCTAGATGGATTGATGGGAGAAATAAGAAGAATATTTTCGGGTTTTAGGTCAGTGTGGATGATGCCATGTTCTCTATGCAAGTAATCCAAACCAATCAATATACAAGTGCAAATCTCCCTAACTTTTTTCAGTGGAATTCCTTTGTAACGAGTGTATTTGATTAGACGAAGCAAACTGTCACCAAGAAACTCAAGAACCATGCAAAGGTGATTGCCATTTGGACCTGTGTGCTTAAAGTGATCAATTAGTTGAGCAACAAATTTTGTGTGTGAAGGAGATCCATCTCCAATGGCTGAAAGGATATCAATCTCATGAAGTGCAGCTTGAACAAATTGTGCTGCACTTTTCTGGATCTTTAGAGCAACATATTTCTGAAAAATCATAAGAAAACAAACTTGTTCATTCATCAATCATAATAATTATGTTTGTACATATGATTTTGTTTTTTTTTTTTTTAAATATTGCTTAACTTATTCTATATATTTTTTTTTGAAAATATTTGGTAAAAAAAAAAATAGTCAAATAATTAATGAATGTTAAATAAGATAACTTCTAATTATTTTTTATTTTTTTAATATTATTATTTTTGTCTTTTTTTTATCTGAAAACTAGTTAAATACTTTTTAATTATATTTAAAAAATAAAATGGCTTACAAGTATTAACATAGGTTAAAAAAAGACTCAAAATATTATCTTAATTTGATAAATAAAAAATGATAAAAAAATTTTCCACTGTCAGCCAAATAGAGAAAATTGACAAATCATGATAGATAATTGTTTTTATCCTTAAAAAAATAATTACAAACCGTAGGTAACAAAAATCTAATAGTCAAAAGAGTTCATAAAACAATCAAAATAAAAATAATGAACAGAAACAATATCGAACTCTGTTCAAAGTCTAAAAGAAAAGGAAGAACAAAAAGATGTTAACTCATGATGGATAATTAACTAGCACACCCAAAATATGTGTACCTATAATTTCAAAGTTACAGTTGCCACAATGACATGAAGAAAAAGTTTAATAATATTAAGAACATAACATATCCATCTCAAAAATTAAATCAATTCTCTCGCAAGTTACAAAGTAAAAATAAACCGTCGCTATTACCAAAATAAACCGTTATAATTTACCGTGTGTCTTGTAGTTAGGGCAATACAAAACAACTCCATAACATAACAAATAATCATAACATGGATTTGAAGGAACTTATTCAATACATGATTAATTATCTGTGTAAAACTTTTTTATTGACAATATATAAAAATTAAATTTATAATTATATATTTATATATACCTCATCTTTAGTATCATAAGCAAGCCAAACGGTGGAAAATTGACCCCAACCAAGCTTCTTTTGTGCTATGTACCTACCACCTGCAAATTGATCACCAATTTTAACAGCATGATACCCTCCTCTTCGATAAGATTCAAAGCTCTCATCTTCTTCTTCAGATGATGATGATGATGGAGAACACGACATCATCAATCACCACCTTCTTCCTATATATGATCACAATTAATTCACCACAAAAGAAAAGGATAATGTTTCACCCTTTTGCTTCAAATTTTGGAAAGTGATCCTTTTTTTTTATTTTTTTTAATGTTTTTCTCTTTGTTTTTGTTTGCCACCCAAAAAGGTTGTTTTTTTTATTGTTTTTATTTGGAGTGTTTATTTTTTAGCCGTCCTTTTTTTTTTCTTTTGCAATTAATGATTAGATGTTGGGATAATTTGTATGATTGTGAACGAAGGTGACTAGAATTTGAAGCTTTTGTTTCGGAAATTTCGGGGGAGAGTGTGCATGCATGGCTGAAGAATTGCCTTTTCAAATCTCACAAAGTTTCTCTCTTATAAACCTCCACTTTTTTCTATATATATTTTCTCTTTTTTTTTCCCTTAAAATTGTTTAGAGAGCTAGGAAGAATTTATTTCACAATATTTCTTTTGGTTTGAAGAAATATCCAATATTTTATTTAGACTTTTCTTATAAATATTCTTCCAAAATTAATAAAAGTTAAATAAAATTAGTATAAAATTCGGGCTACGTCCAAGCTAAATATTATTCTATTATAAAAATTTATTAATATTTATTTATTGATAATAATAGTTGTTATTTTTAATTTAAAAAAATTTTCATATATAAAAAATTAAAAATTTATTGTACAATGTAAGATTATTCCATTTTCTATTTTTAAAAACCAAAATAATTTTATTATTTTTTTAGTCCATATTAGTAAATTCTATTTAAATATAAAAGTTATTATGTTTGTATATTTAAATAAATATTATTATACTCTATTATTATAATACAATTAAAAAAATTAAAATTTTAATAAAAATAGTTTATATTGTAATCATACAATGTACGAATACCAATAAAATAACATTTAGTTATATTATTAGATCCCTAATATATGGTTTGCGTTACACACAAATCTTATACTTAATTTACTTTATTATATTTATGTATAGTTTGTATACAAAAACATTAATACATATATTTATTGAAAGAATTAATTTATTAGTATACAAAAAAAAAATTATCTCAATTTTTTTATTATATTGATGTTTAAACCGATAAATATTTTTAACTTCCATCTTTTCTACTCCTAATAATAAATAGACCAAAAAAAATTAATGAACAAATTATTTATAATTTTTATTTAATAACAAAAAAATATAAATGAGAGAGTTTATCTTCATTTATGATTAATGTTTCACAAACATAATCATGCATGATACCAACTTCAATCAATTTGTACACACAAATTCTCAAAGAATATAAATTTTATAGAATTTAAATTATGTTGGAGTATTATTAATGAATGTTTTTAGTATAGCTAAATGATAATTTTTTTTGACAATGATATAAAATTGAACAAAAAAAATTCATAGTTTGTTCAATTCTTCACTTTTTTTATTCTTTTGTTAGTTTCTTTATTTTTCTTTTCTTTTCTATTTGATGTGTCAGTGTTCTTTATTTTTCTTTTTTCTTTTTGCATATACATATATTTCTAAAAGCAAAAGATCTTTTACGTTGAATTTTCACCTCTTCTTAAATTTTTAAAATGTGTAACTGAATGAGTTTGTTTGATCCAAACTTGTCAGTATACTATTGCAAAAAAATTTATATATTTAGAATTCTATGCTTAAAAAAATGGTATAGTAAAATTTTCTAAAACCAACTATTGACCAATTTTCCATAATCATTGGCATACGATTACTGAAACTTCCTAATTGATATTGTTATTTATAAATAAAGGTAAGAAAGCATATATAGATCTTATAAAATTAAAAAATTAGTTTTCTCACCATTTCAATATCTTAGAGACATTCAATAAATATTATTTTTGTTACCTTCGATTCAAATACAAGAAATAAGAATATAAAAATATTTAAAATGAAACTCAATGATTTAAGGATTTTAATAATCTTTCGTAGCAAAAGATCCGCCCCCTTTACAAATCAATAGAATGAAAAATTTAAATCCTTTACTTACTATTTATATGTTCAATAGTTCTTTTAACAGATAATTATGATTTTACTCTCAAAGAGAAATAGCGTCATGTTTGAAGCCTAGCTTCCCCTTAAAAAGTAAATAAATAAAATAAAATCAAAGACAAAACCCACTAATACAGAGCTTAAAAAATATTACATTTGTAAAATATGATTAAATATACCAAATTAGGTCAACAATAAAAATATGTTAAAAATAAAAACAACAGTGGATTATGATCTAGATACTAACTTAATTAGAATTGAGGTTCAGTTTGATACTATACTAAAAAATTATAAAAACTGATTTTGATATTACTTACTGCAAAACTTTTTTGCTGTAGACACTTCCAATCAGACGTGATATAGGAGCTGTAAAAGACATATCAAAGTAACTGTTATGACCTTTTTCCCTTGACCCACACAATTCTTAAATACCAATCTTTAATTAAAAAGATTTTGGGAGCCAGTTTACAATGTACTCATGATAAAAGATTGATAACTTATAACTGATAAATATTTGGTTGATTACCTTTGAAACTTTTTTTTTCACTTTATTGTTTGCCTAGCTCAGAATATCAGAATCAATAATCTCGGATCTCAAATTTTTCAGAAGTTGAACATGGTATAATCCTTGTCAGACTATCAGCTGCCATAAAAAGCTGTAAAACATAAAAGAGGAGAAGGAGACGATTATCCCTAAGATATAGATGGACACGAATAAACAAAATAATAACAAAGTACCCATAGCACATCTAATAAACACCATCCACCCCTCCTCCAGTCGGTAGTTATACTTCAGGTGGCAGATCAAAAAGAAAGAAAAAATAGCAAAACCAATACACTTATTCACCAAGATATTCAAGGATTATAAAAAGAAAAAAGAGCCAAATAGCTTTTACATATATCTCACAAAAAAATTTAAAAAAAATAGTAAACCAAGTGTCATGTTTACAAATTAAGTTTCAATTCTCATTTATAAAGTAATTACTTTCATCCTTACTAAGTGTAACCTAAAGAATCAAGCAAAAAGAATGATGATGCTATCGTCACTAAAGTATTTTTACAACATCACTTACATGACTATAGTATGCCAACGAATAGAATCTGTTTTTTTCGTTGAAGTTCCGAATCTAAAAAGATGTAGCAAAGGTGTTCAACCGACTTTTCATATTCTCCTCCATCTAAATCAGAATGACACATAGATATGAAGAACATTTAAGAAATCATAATTCAAACCAATAAATGATTATACATTATAAACTGATGGTTTTCAGTGGCTAAGAGAAGGGGGGTTGAATCTTAGCCCCCTTTTTGCTTGATTACACTTGCTGGTCTTTGAGGAGACTTTTTGATTTTTTGTCTCGTCCCTGGCCACGAGACTTTTATTTTTGTCTCGTCACTTGGCACGATATATTTTTTCAGTTTTAGCTCCTGTGCAATAGAAACAGAAATGGAGTAGAAGAGAGAGAAAATTACACCCAGATATATCCTGGTTTAGCTGCTAAGTGCAGTGCAGCCTACATCCAGTCTTCATCACAACAATGAAGGAATTTCACTATAATCTCATTGATTATAGACTGTAAAGTGCTAACCCAACTTACAAGGGGATTCCCACAGAATCATGAAACACAACATAAATGAACAAAGGAACTCTAAGGACATCTATGGTTTTTTTCTTTTAATTTTTCACTCTTTGCCTTTTTTCGCTCTATGGCTTTTTCATACAAACCTCACTGTTTGCCTTTTTCCATGAGACTCAAGACATGACAAAATTAAATAGAAAAATACAAAATAGAATACATTGAAGGATAAAAAAATCTGTATGCTTAGGTAGCTATGAGAATTCTGTGCCTTGCACTCTCACTGCTTACTTCTAACTCCTTGAATCAAACCGTGGTTGTTCACCCTTTTTATAGAAGAGGGAAGCCTCCACAGTTGAAACAAAAACCAAGCTTAACTTCTTTTCCTTCACACATAACCGGTTCGGCCAGAGCGAGAGAAGAGGTAACTCATGCAAAACCCAACATGCAAATACCTCTAGTTCTTCCTTGGTCATCAGACTTCATCAATCCGAGCGCTCCATCCTTGGCATGCTCTCCAAGATGAATTTCTGGCCCTTGATGCTTCATGATGATGATGGCTTCATCTGCTCCAATCTCTGCCTTTTCCATCACGTAGCCACCCTAGTTACCTTCTGTGGTGGTTGAGCAGAATCAGAGACAAGCCATGCCTCCAAGGATCTTCACCTTGCTGGCCGAAATCTTCTTCAACTATTTTTGGTATGGAGAAGCTAAGATCGCATCACAAAATCTTTCCACAAGTGATAAGAATCTCAGCCACATCATACTTTTTTTTTCTTGCCATCATTGAGATGGTCTTGTAGCGTGCTCTTCCTTCATTTCGGTAGCTAAGTTTTGCTTCCATGGTTTGCTGTGTAATAACCGAAGAAGAGAAGGAAAGTGATGAAAGAGAAGAGAAAATGTGAAGAAAAGCAATCAAGTGTGTTTGAATAAATTAATTAAAATGAGTTACTTTTACTTCCCTTGCTAGAGTGGCGTGTAGCATTAAACACATCAATCATGTCACTCATATTCTCTCTCTCATTTATGTTTCCAATGCTACCAAGTTAAATTTTGAAATCCATCCTTAATGAGAAATGGAATCCGTAGGAAGGCACAAGGCAAATGATAACATTTGCTTTCCTGATGGATTTTTTTGGATCAAGCATTGGATCACTTAGCATAGATCATAGTTAGGCTTTGGAGCAATGAGATTCATTCTGGCCCAATAAAAAATAATTCAGCTCCAATAATCAGAGCACTTTTGCATCAATGTTGAAGGTTTTTATAAAGCATTTGGGCTTGCAACATTTTCTTTTATTTTTGGCCTAATGTTAAAACTGCATAGCAAAAATTAACTTGATCACCATATATGAATTAATATTTTTGCAAATAATTAAACTAATAATGTTTAGTTATCACAAGTGTTAATTTAGAGTTTTCCAAACTCATCAATCTCCCCCTTGATGACAAATATTATTAAAATTGAAATTGAAAGAAATTTAAGATTGAGTAAAGAATACTCCCTTTGAACTTTTGAATTTCTCCCCCTTTCAAATTGTCACATGACTCCCCCTTAATATATGCCATTTTTACCAAGGGAAGCACTAACCTGTAACATGTTAATCAAGCTTCAAGTAACAGTGTTATTTAGAAAATTCATTATATGATGCTAAATGCTTGATTTATGAGCAGAGAGATTGATAATCAAAACTCATTTGATATCATAAATTGATTTTTTGCTCAAACTCTAATCAACCAAAAAAATTTTGAACATAAATTGCTGTTTTAAAATATTTTCCAATCAAATCAGAGAAACATACTTATGGTAAGAAAATATTTTTTAACCACATCATGATCACAGCAATTTTCACATTTATTTCCATACTCAATGCTTAAAGGAACTGCTAAAAATAACTTATTCTACAAACATGTTTACCAAGATGAATCAGAATATTCCTATTCCACTGGTAGCAAGCATATTCATCAAGATAAGACTTTCACAAGAATCAATTAACAACTAGGCAGCCATAATATCAAAACAAATGCATCACAATCATAATCAACCAAGCATTATTAGTGTGCTTTATCAAGCATTAGGTGATTCCTTTTAACAAGGGTGATCATGAACTCTCAAAAGAGAGTTTCATCCCCTGTTTTCCATTTTCAATTTTCAGCACTTTCTCCCCCTTTTGTCATCAAAGGGGCACCTGCAAAAAGAGTTTGACACAGGAAACATAATATGCAAAATATAACTAAGCAAAACAGAGTATCACAGAGTATCACAAAGTATCAAACCTAGCAAAACATAATATCAAATTGAGCCTACTTAAGCCAATATCCTAAACTAAACAGAGAATTAATCATCAGATAGATGAAAGTCAGATTCTTCAGCCCCGTCCTCACTTGCATCTCCCAATTCCTTCTTCAAATTTTCTAACATCAAACTGACCCTGTCCTTGCATCTCATCCAAGCTCTTTCACTTTCATATGCCAGTTTGCGTGCCGCTTTGTGAGATTGGACCATGAATTCGGACATAGTTGAAAATTTGGTAAGAATTTCTTTAATGGACTCGGTTGTTTTGGATGACTCAGGTCTGTTCTCATAGTCACTCTCCGAAGCCATGGATTTCTTGCTCTTGGTTCCTTTAACAGCTCCACCTCCTTTGACCATTGACACTTTGTTTTCTACTGCCTCATTCAAAAGGTCAACTTTAAAAAATTCAAAGATACTGGTTAAGAACATACCATAGGGAAGATTTGCCTTTTTGGTGCTCTTTACCGAGTTCCACATATGGCGGATCATAAGATAACCAAAAGAAATAGGAGCAGAGGTAACAAGTGCAAATAAGATGAGAGAGTCAGAATATGTTACTCTATTGTGAGAGCCGCTTTGAGGGGTCAAGATGTGGGTGATGATCCTGTGCAGTAGCGAGTTGACGGGACCAAGGGCTTTATGGGTAGGGGTAGTGCCATCCAAACCACGGAGATTTGCACAGATGTGTTGAAGAACAACCCTATAAGTAACTCCGACTTGAGCATCCCATTTTTCGGCCATGTATGCTTTCGGCCCTTCATATTTGTACCCCAACACTGTCCCAATAGTTCCAGTATCAAGAGTGATGTGAACCCTTTTCACATATGAGTGGATGGTGCCATCAATGAGTCTCATGTTGGCATAGAATTCTCGGACTAAGCTAGGGTAAAATGGTTTTTGAATGTGAAGTAATGGAGTCTATTGAAGCAATTCAAACAGAGGTGATACATTTATTCCTTTGTTGGAGAGATTGTCAAGGTTGACAAGATAGGTTAGACAGAGATGACGCCTATCTAGAACATCTTTGTGTTATTCATATGAGGCGCAGGAGTTGAATTTGGCAGGGTCATAGTGGGAGTGTAGTTTGCTGAACTTGTTCTTGAATTCCATGGATTCCAAGTTCGCAGGTTCGGTGGTGTCGTGCAGTGCAAAACCGTCAGTCTTCTGAGTAATCTTTCCTGGAGTGGCCTTCTTGGGTGATGAATGCGGTGGTGATGGAATAGAGGATGTTTGTGATTCTTCTTCCTCCTCAGGCTCCTTTCCTTTCTTCCTTCTTGAAGAAGTTTTCTTGGCTATGACTTTTCCTCTCATGGTGTCTGTGTGTTTGGAAGGAGGTGAGGGAGAAGATGATGTTGTGGAGTGAATGTGTATATGTGTATGAGATTGGGGTGTGGACGGCTTTTTAGAAAGGAAAATCCGTTCGCTTTTCTTAGGAGCAGTTTTCTTTTTCATGGTAGTGAAAATGGAGAAGTGGAATATGAGGAGGTTGAGTAGGAACCGAATAGAGTGGGGGAAGAGGGAAGATAGGGATGCATTAAATGTGGATTGGAGAGAGATGGTGGAGGAAGTTAATGACCATCAAGAGCACAGTTATTAACCAGGAGGTTTCAAAGAATTTGAAAAAGTGGTTTCTTTAAATCAAGAGATTAATTGAAAGGAAAGATTTGATTTGACACTATGCCTCTTTCAACTAGATTTGATAAGACCACAAAAAGATTTTGATTTTCAAAGAATGATGAACTAACAAAACGGTCATGGTGGGGTCAAAGAGATTTGGTATGGCCCACGAAAATTAATTTCTGCGCAGCTTCCCCCTAGATCACGTCTCTTCCTTCATTCTTATTTTTATCTCATTCATTCCTACGAGACAAAACATGGCAGAATCAAAATTTCACAAATTATCAACAGAAAAAAGATCAATCATTCCCAAGCTTTTTCTTAATAAACAGAATCTGTCTTCACAGAGGGGTTTTATAAAAATGTCAGCAAGTTGATCTTCATATTTTATAAATTTAATATCAATAGTACCCTTTTGCACCTGTTCTCTAATAAAATGATATTTGATCTCAATGTGCTTTGTTCTTGAGTGCAAAACAGGATTTTTTGAAATATTTATAGCACTCATGTTATCACAAAATAGTGGTATACTATTGATCTTTAATTTGTAATCTTCCAACTACGTTTTTAACCAAATTAATTGTGAGCAACATGCAGAAGCGGATATGTATTCAGCTTCAGCTGTGGATAGAGCTACTGTGGCTTGTTTTTGCTTGACCACATGTTGAGTGAGCTTCCAAGGAAGCAACACATGCTGGAGGTGCTCCTTCTATCCACTCTATCTCCCGCATAATCTGCATCACAAAACCCTACTGCACAAAAATCATCAGATTTTGGAAACCACAAGCCATAATCACATATTCCCTTAATGTATCTAATGATGCGTTTAACGGCTGCAAGATGAGATTTTTTTGGGTGAGATTGAAATCTTGAACATACACTACACTTTGAACAATATCCGTTTTAGAGGATGTAAGATACATTAGTGAACCAATCATTCCTCTATACCGTGTTTCATCCACATCTTTGCCATCATCATCTTTTTCAAGTTTAGTGTTTGGATGCATTGGTGTTCCTATTGGTTTAGAGTTTTCTAGGCCAAACTTTTTCATAAGTTCTTTTGCATACTTTCCTTGGTGAATAAAAGTACCACTAGGAGTTTGTTTAATTTGGAGACCAAGAAAGAAAGTTAGCTCTCCCATTAAACTCATCTCAAACTCACTAGTCATGAGTTTTCCAAACTCTTCACACAAGGACTCATTGGCTGACCCAAACACAATATCATCCACATAAACTTGAACTAGAAGTATATCATCATTAGATGCTTTAATGAATAAAGTTGTGTCGGTGGTACCCCTTTGAAATTCATTTTCCAATAAGAAGGCACTAAGCCTTTCATACCAAGCCCTTGGAGCTTGCCTAAGGCCATAAAGAGCCTTTGAAAGTTTGAAAACATGATTTGAAAAATCTTTATGTTCAAAACCGGGGGATTGTGCCACATACACTTCTCTATCAATGAAGCCATTAAGGAAAGCAAATTTTACATCCATTTGAAACATTTTAAATCGCTTGTGGGTAGCATAGGCAAGAAGCAACCTAATTGCTTCCATTCTAGCTACCGGAGCAAAAGACTCATCAAAATCTATACCCTCTTCTTGATCGTAACCTTGGGCCACTAATCTAGCCTTGTTACGAACAACTTGTCCATCCTCACCTAGTTTATTTTTAAACACCCACTTAGTACCCGTAACTTTCTTACCATCCGGATGAGATACTAGTGTCCAAACCTCATTCTTGTCAAATTGAGCAAGCTCCTCTTGCATGGCTTTCACCCATGATGGATCTTCAAGAGCTTGTTTGACATTGTTGGGCTCTATTTGTGACAAGAGTACAAGATTGCTTGGTTCGGATTGTCTTTTGGTTGAGGATCTTGTCGTCACACCTTGAGAGGGATCTCCAATGATAAAGTCATGAGGATAACCCCTTATAGACTTCCATTCTCTAGGCTTCCTTTGAGGTGTTGAGCTTTGATGAGCTTCTGTGGGCCTCACTGTTTCAGTTTCTCTTGCTGGCTCAGGAGACAAAATGGAAATGTCTCCTCCATTCTGACGAGACAAAACTGGACTGGCAGATTCTTCATTTTGGGCAGACTTGGGATTTTCTTTGCTTGTTTCAGCTTCTTCACAATCTGAATCATTATCTATCACAGTACTGGAAATTATATTAGAATCACAAAAAGTAACATGTATGGATTTCTCTATGGTTCTATGTTCTTTGAGATAAATCCTATAGGCCTTGCTAGTGGTAAAGTATCCAACAAACATTCCTTCATAAGATTTTAGATCAAATTTGCCAAGATTTTCTTTGTTGTTAAGCACAAAATATTTGCATCCAAAAACATGAAAGTACTTAATATTTGGAGGGGTTCCTTTCCATAGCTCATAAGGAGTTCTTTTCAACCCTTTTCTAATTATTGTCCTATTCAAAATATAACATGCTGTATTTACAGCTTCAGCCCATAGAAATTTAGGAACCTCATTCTCACATAACATAGCCCTAGTCATTTCTTGAAGGCTTCTATTCCTTCTTTCAACAACCACATTTTGTTGAGGTGTTCTAGGACATAAAAAATTATGAGTTATTCCAAAGTCATCACAGAATTTTTCAAAGTGTTGGTTTTCAAATTCTTTTCCGTGATCACTTCTCAAATTGGCCACTTTTAAATCTTTTTCATTTTGAATTTTCTTGCAAAGAGTTGAGAAAGCATGGAAAGCATCATTTTTATGAGCAAGAAAAAGTACCCAACCAAATCTAGAGTAATCATCTACCACTACCAAACCATAGTGTTTACCTCCTAGACTTTGAGTTCTTGTTGGACTAAAAAGATCAATGTGTAACATCTCTAATGGCCTTTTGGTTGAAATTCCATCTTTTGGTTTAAAAGAGGATTTAACTTGTTTGCCTAATTGACAAGCATTACAAGTAAGATCCTTATCAAATTTGATTTTAGGAATTCTTCTAACCAGATTTTTCTTTACTAGCTTAGAAATTTGGTACATGCTAGCATGACCCAACTTTCTATGCCATAGCCATTTTTCAGATTCAAGAGAAGTAAAACATGTTACATTTTGTTCTTTCAAGTCCTCAAGAGTTAATCCATACACATTGTTGAATCTTTTAGCTTCAAAAAGAATATCCCCAGTTTTTTCACAAACAACCAAACACACAAACTTTCTAAAAATGACTTCAAAACCCAAGTCACATAATTGGCTTACACTAAGTAAATTATATTTCAAACCATTTACAAGAAGAACATCATTTATACAAGATGAAAAGCTTTTACCAACTTTTCCAATGGCCACTATCTTTTCTTTACCATCATCACCGAAAGTGACAAGTCATCCATCATATTCATCAAGCTTTATGAAAAAGGTTGTCTTTCCGGTCATATGCCTAGAGCATCTGCTGTCCATGTACCACATATTTTCCTTCATCTTGGATGCTAGGCATACCTACAAAATGAGCTCAAGTGAACTCAGGTATCCAAATTTTCTTGGATCCTTTCACGTTAAACCATCTCCTATGTCCCAAATCATTGTAATAAAAAACAATTTTGTAAACTTTATCACCAATCATTATTTCACCAAAAAAACACTGAACGGGAAAATGACCGTTTCGGTTGCATAGCCTACAAAACATTGGAGTTGCTGTTTTGTTAAAGTAGGTGGGATCTTGAAACCTTGTGTCATTAGAGGAAGAAGCTCTATTTTTAAAAGAAGGTTTCTTATCAGATTTATAGAATCCCAAACCAACTTTATCAAAGAGTGGTTTTTGACTAGCCAAAATTCGATTTAAATTTTCAGAATTTTGAATAAACTTGGCTAAGTCATTTTCAAGACTTTTAACATTTTTCATCAACTCTTCATTTTCCTGAAAACAGTTTACATATGCAACTATCGAATGATCACTTTCACAACTTCTAAGTTGAGCTTTCAACTGCTTATTTTCTTCCACAAGATCACAAGCAGTTTCGGCCTCCCTTAGCTTTTCTTTGAGAAAATTATTTTCAGCTTTAAAAATGATAATTTGTTGTTCAAGATCTTGATTATCAAGCAGAAAACATCTTATTTTTTCAGAAAGGTGATTTATCATAAGATGAAGGTCTTCAGTGTCAGGGTTTTGAAAAAATACCTAATCTATATGATTTGCCATGAGACAAGGCTGTGACTTGGTCTCAGATTCTTCATCACTGTCTGAGTCATTTTTCAAGTCTTCCCATGATGCCATCAGACCCTTCTTCTTCCCCCCTTCTTTCTTCTCCTCCTTCTTTAACTTGGGACAATCAAATTTGAAATGCCCCATTTCCTTGCAGTTGTAACAGGTTACTTTGCTAAGGTCTTTCTTCATTTTCTTGAGCTGCTGCCTTTGCCTTTGAACTTCACCATTTTCCTGAATTTTTTGGCAAACAACACAAATTCATTTTCAGAGGAGTTATCACTGGATTCATCATCCAGGGGGTTAGTTACAAAAGAAAAAGCAATTCCTTTCTTTTTTGACTCTTTTTTTCAAATAAGTATTTTCAAAAGCAAGAAGGTTTCCTCTCAAATCATCAAATGTCATGGAATCAAGGCTACTGCTCTCAGAAATAATTAAAGCTTTTGTTTTCCACTCTTTAGTGAGACATCTCAGCACTCTTCTCACAAGCACAGAATCAGAATGTGTTATTCCCATAGCATCCAAGCCAACAATGATGGTATTGAACCGTTCGAATAGTTCATCAATAGATTCTCCTTCCTTCATTGCAAACATTTCATACTCTCTGTTTAACATGTCTATCCGAGTCTTCCTTACAATGGTGGTTCCTTCATGAGTGATTTGAAGTTTGTCCCAGATTTCCTTTGCCGTTGTGCATCGTGATACCCGTTTGTATTCCTCAAAGCTGATAGCACAGTTGAGTAGATTTACAGCCTTGGCATTTAGCTCAACCTTCTTTCTATCTTCCTCGGTCCAGCTAGCTTCTGGTTTAAGTGTGACTACTCCTTCAGCACTTGTGTTAGTTGGAAATTGAGGAACCTCTAGGATGATCTTTCAAAGCTTGTAGTCTACTGCTTGCACAAAGATTTTCATTCTTTCCTTCCAATAGGTATAGTTTTTCCCATTGAAAAGAGGCGGTCTATTACTTGACTGTCTTTCTGTAAGGTTGTAGGACACCAGATTTGAGCCACTGCTTTCTGCCATGTAGATCTTTTCTCCAAGCTGCAAAGCTTGATCTCTTTGAGACCAATCTCTGATACCAATTGATGATTTTCAGTGGCTAAGAGAAGGGGAGGTTGAATCTTAGCCCCTTTTTTGCTTGATTACACTTGCTGGTCTTTGAGGAGACTTTTTGATTTTTTGTCTCGTCCTTGGCCACGAGACTTTTATTTTTGTCTCGTCACTTGGCACGAGATATTTTTTCAGTTTTAGCTCCTGTGCAATAGAAACAGAAATGGAGTATAAGAGAGAGAAAATTACACCCAGATATATTCTAGTTCAGCTGCTAAGTGCAGTGCAGGCTACATCCAGTTTCCATCACAACAGTGAAGGAATTTCACTATAATCTCCTTGATTACAAACTGTAAAGTGCTAACCCAACTTACAAGGAGATTCCCACAGAATCATGAAACTTACAAGGAGATTCCCACAGAATCATGAAACACAACATAGATTAACAAAGGAACTCTAAAGACATCTATGGCTTTTTCTTTTAATTTTGCACTCTCTGCCTTTTTTCGCTCTATGGCTTTTTCATACAAACCTTACTGTTTGTCTTTTTCTATGAGACTCAATACATGACAAAATTAAACAGAAAAATACAAAACAGAATACATTGAAGGAGAAGAAAATCTGTAAGCTTAGGTAGCTATGAGAATTCTGTGCCTTGCACTCTCACTGCTTACTTCTAACTCCTTGAATCAAACCGTGGCTGTTCACCCTTTTTATAGAAGAGGGAAGCCTCCACAGTTGAAACAAAAACCAAGCTTAACTTCTTTTTCTTCACACATAACCGGTTCGGCCAGAGCGAGAGAAGAGGTAACTCATGCAAAACCCAACATGCAAATACCTCTAGTTCTTCCTTGGTCATCAGACTTCATCAATCCAAGCGCTCCATCCTTGGCTTGCTCTCCAAGATAAATTTCTGGCCCTTGATGCTTCATGATGATGATGGCTTCATCTGCTCCAATCTCTGCCTTTTCCATCACGTAGCCACCTTAGCTATCTTCTGTGGTGGTTGAGCAAAATCAAAGACAAGCCATGCCTCGAAGGATCTTCACCTTGCTGGCCGAAATCTTCTTCAACCATTTTTGGTATGGAGAAGCTAAGATCGCATCACAAAATCTTTCCACAAGTGATAAGAATCTCAGCCACAGCATATTTTTTGTTTTCTTTTTCTTGCCATCATTGAGATGGTCTTGTAGCGTGCTCTTCCTTCATTTCGGTAGCTAAGTTTTGCTTCCATAGTTTGCTGTGTAATAACCGAATAAGAGAAGGAAAGTGATGAGAGAGAAGAGAAAATGTGAAGAAAAGCAATCAAGTGTGTTTGAATAAATTAATTAAAATGAGTTGCTTTTACTTCCCTTGCTAGAGTGGCGTGTAGCATTAAACATATCAATCATGTCACTCATATTCTCTCTCTCATTTATGTTTTCAATGCTACCAAGTTAATTTTTGAAATCCATCCTTAATGAGAAATAGAATCCGTGGGAAGGCACAAGGCAAATGATAACATTTGCTTTCCTAATGGATTTTTTTGGATCAAGCATTAGATCACTTAGCATAGATCATAGTTGGGCTTTGGAGCAATGAGATTCATTCTGGTCCAATAAAAAATAATTCAGCTCCAATAATCAGAGCACTTTTGTATTAATGTTGAAGGTTTTTATAAAGCATTTGGGCTTGCAACATTTTCTTTTATTTTCGGTCCAATGCTAAGACTGCATAGCAAAAATTAACTTGATCACCATATATGAATTAATATTTTTGTAAATAATTAAATTAATAATATTTAGTCATCACAAGTGTTAATTTAGAGTTTTCCAAACTCATCATAAACAAATAACAATAAGAATATGTATGATATACAACATGACATACATATATTTAGCGACTTTTATTTTTTATGTTTTAGATGCCTAAGCCTACTTAATTTTCTAATAATAGAAAACTACTGTTTATTTAAGACAATTTCAATTATTACTTTTTTAGTTTCAATTGCACAATTTCAGATGTGCTGAAAAATAACAAAAAAAATTGATCATACATTGGTCTTGTATGGACATATCAGTGTGCTAAGAATGTTATCTTAGTTTTTTTTTTAATTTTTAAAAATTATTAAAAAATAATTAAATGGATGAATAGAATTGCTTATATAGGAATATTTGTTTTAAGATGTTAAATCCACCTATCATGAATATTGAGCACTTACGTGTACAAAAATGTTTCTCATCCATTTCTTCAGCATTACTTGCTTCAATTACCAATGCTTCAAGATTAGGAAAACTACCAAAAGCAGGAGATGGATGTAGCCTCTTGACATATGAGAATTTTTGTCTCGCAAAATTGCTCAATGAACTAATACTCCCTTCCATACGTCAATCACAACTAATTAACAAAATCAATATTTATATCTCATTAGAATCTCGAGAGAATTGAACATGCTTACCTCTTATAGTGTGATAACTTCGCCTCTTTCTCATTAAGTAGTCCCTAAAGCTCTGCCAATTTAATATTGAGATTCAAGATATCTCTTTTGAGTAGGTTGATGGCATTAATCTCTAAACTGGTCTTCAGCAGTGCAGGTAGCTATGATTTTTATGAAGGCATGGCAACAAAAATTACTGACAAAGTGAATGCATTCGAAAAACTTTTAACAAAAACATCTTACTTGAAAGTATGCCCAAAATAAAGGTCTTAGTTACCACTTACCAATACTTGAAAATACTCTCAAAATAACTCAGCTTGCACTACTTCTGAAAGGTAAGCCTCCTCTAAACCAAAATAATGCACAACACTAAAACCGTGAAAAAAAACCAACAAAAGAAAAGGAATATTACAATATTTTTCAAAAATAGTTAAAATACTTTCACTTACCAACATAAGTTTTCTCCAAAACTTTCAACTATGAATCAATCTTCATTTTGTGCTTGATCTATTTCTCACCCTTCACTGGCTTCTCCTTCCCCTCCTCTTCTTCCAAACCACTCTATCTTCCACTTGCCACCATCTTCTCTTTCCTTTGCCAGACACTCTTCTAACAGCAGCATTGACCTTTTTGTATCTTCTCTGCCAAAACATTATTACCATAATCACACACACAACAAAAGACACAAAGAAACTTTGGACTTCGTTGAAAATCCATTCAATCAGTTTTGTTGTTTATTTTTAATTTTGAAATATTATGATTACAGGGCACAATTTGTTATTAAATCGCACATAAGGAAATTGCACCAAGAAATTTTTTCTTCCCCTCATGTATTTGTATTCTCCCATCCGCTGTCGTATAATTGGATTTTTGAAAATTTTAACTTTCAATTTAATCAAAAATACTTGTATTAATAAAAAGTTAATTAAAAGACAAACTTAATATATTTGGTAAATCAAATTTAGACACTGAGTTTTTGAAGAGCTTCATTAACATATACATGATCTCTTTAGGCATCATTTTGACTATGAACAATTTTTATTTTTTATATTGTTTGGAAACTTTGAATGGATTGTTACAAATTAATCTAGCTATCTATAAACTTGCATTAATATTATTTTGTAGAATCAAACAGATGTCTAAAGAAGTACAAAAAAGAAAACAAAAAAAAGGAGAGAAACAAATCAATCCTAATGTAAGAGATATATAATTAAAAGGCTAGTTAATACAATGTCTTATAGTCTTTAAGATTTCTTCGTACAAAATCACATATAAAATCATATTCTCTCTATATATAAATTTATTTTTTCAAAAATGCTAAATAGTATCCTATCATCATGCATCATCTCAAAAGCCAAAAAGATAGAGTTTAAAACAAATGGGAAAAAATGCTCAAAATATTCCCAAAATTTGGTGGTAAATTCTAAGAGAAGTACCTTCAAGATTTGAAGAGAAAAAAGTTAGCGACTAATGTAATTTTTGTTTTTTTTATTCGAATAATTAATGTGCACTTTTATTTTTTTAAATTTAAATTAATATATCTTTTGATAGTAATGTGTATTATTTTTGCCCCTAACATAAATTTTCTGGGTTCTCACTGCTTGTAGCAAAACACTTAGCAACCCAAAGAGGTTATGAACACCAATGTTTAGAGGAAATATTCAAGTTATATGCCTATGGTGTGCATGTGTTAAGAAAAGAGGCTTGAGTAAGTATATTATTCTTAGGAGTGTCTCAACACCTAACACCTTGAAGGCTTGAACCAATTGGTTCGGGAGTATTAATTGAAAACTTACTTTAAAGAGCTGCCTTAAGACAAAATATTTAGCCTTAAATAAAGCAAGTAAAACAAATAGAAAAAAACGCTCAAAATATTCACAAGATTTGGTGGTAAATTCTAATGTTCAACTTAGTGGTTTATGTATTTTTGCAATCACAGTGGTCCATATGTTTTGATATTTAATTTTAATTATATGTTTTAAAGTTTTATCCTCCATGCTTGTAAATTAGCCACATAGTCGACATATCTGACAGAAAATGATATACTCTGTGTGCTAGACTCCATCATATGATTTACGTTTTATAAATTCATGATCCAAGATTTATGATGAAAAGATTGTTGTACTCCTACCTGAATTGGTATTTCTCGTTCCTCTCCCAAGACAGTATTTTTTTGCTACGCCAGCCTGATAATTTGACCGCCTTTTCTGACATAAATGTGCATTCTTGAAGTTTTGAGCTTTGTTTACTAAAGAGCCATGGGTAAATCAACTTATAACTGTAAAATAACATCTTGAAGCACAAATAGTAAAAATACACATAGCTTGAATACATATTTCTGTGAATTACTATGTTAAAAGAAAGTTGTTTGCTAAATTCAATTAGCTAGTAATTATCTACAACTAAACATATAAGTTAGGAAAATTATTCTTCCTCATATCTGTCTCAAGATCAATGAGATTTTTTCTCCTTCTCAAATATCATTTGTCAAGAAAAGTAGTGATTCTACTAACCACTAAATTATTGTTAGTCCAATTCAATGCACAATGTTGCTCATTAATTAGATATGAGAAAATATATTTAGTTTTCTTGATACTAATACTCCAGGTGCAAGTATAAAAAATATATTTAATTTTGAAAATACGTAGAAATAATCATAGCAGATTCTACAATTTTTTAAATGAATTTGATAAAACCTGTGGCACCATTCAAAAACTGGGATCATATGTCATGGGATACGTACTAAATGATTCACACCAATCATCTTTAGGACTAATAAGCCTGAACTCAAGTTCTATACCGTAACAAACTAAATAAGAAAAACTATGGTATCAAACCTTGGAAACAAATTACGGTAGCTAAAGGAGGACAAATCCTTTATTTGAAATCCTTAGCCTTATTCTCCTATTTGCTGTCCCTTGGCATGAGCAGTCCTTTAGTAGCTATTGTGTCATTGCTGGATCCACCCATGGGAGTGCTGATTCATCTCACATGATAATAGCATTCTTTAGGATCTTTGCATAACAATCCTCTTCATCTACCTACATGTTACCACACACCATAATCTCAGTCAATTCCATCACATTTTCCAACCACAAATCACAGCTTATCAACAATCAGCTTATATTTTTTCATTTAAATTTTGTCTAGTTTATACTTTTATAATCACATACTATAATATATCAAGTGATTTCACATACAGAAAAGAAATTAATTGTCTCAATTAGCCTCTTGAAGGGTAAAAGTTAGGTTTTCATCTTCAACAACCTTAAGAAAATAATAGAAAATGTCACTACTTACTACCAACTTGAACAAAACCTCAATATTGAACATTAAATTAAAATTAACAGATAAAATGAAACAAATAAACTTAAATAAGTGAAAATCTGATTTTAGGGGAAAATAAAAACCTTAAACACTATCCATCTCTTTCTCAACCTTGGGCTGCATTTCGTGGAATGCCCTAGCTTTCTTCTTCTCTGCTTCGATAGGAAGATGGGTTAGTAAAGATAGGTAACAAAGTATTTGGTAGATGTAAACAATTATATAAGCTTTTAAAAGAAAAATAGTGAAAATAATTCACGAAAACTCACCTGAATGTATCTTCTTTGAGACTGAGGCATGATGAAGAAGTACCAACTGTGTACAGTTAAGGCTAGTACTTTCTGCAAGTCGTACTAGGCTGAGGTAGACGGTGCCGTGTCACTAGTGCCGATACGGGGAGGAAATGAAAGTAAACACCAAATGAATCCTAAAAATTTGAATCTACTTCTTCAGAGCTGTAGAGCATAATGAGGAGTGAGAGCAAGAGAGGGATTCAAATCATGGATTTGAAAAGGAAAAAGATTCAATATTACTGGAGCTATTCTTTTTGGAAAAATTCCGCTGAACTTCAAATTTCAAATTTTACTGCTGCTGTTTTGATAAGCTACACATGTCATACAATAAAAGCTAACACTTGTCAATCATTGAACGTGCCATTTGTCGAGTAAAAAACTTACTAATATTTTTCTATTATATATTAATAGATATTAATAATATATTAATATTAATAGAATAGATTACTCTATGAAATTATACTATTGTTATTTCTAACTATGAAAATGATAATAGATGATGATAATAGTGCTTCTTTTTACAAAATTTATTATTTTATTTTTATAATTTTTAAAACACAAATAAATTTAGTTTCAGTCAAGGTTTTAAAAAATGAATCAACTGAAGCTAATAAAATTACTATAAAATTATTGTTGATTAATTTATTGGCTTGTATTTTTTTCCACCTACCATAATCTTTAAATTTATTAAAAAGAATGGTGTGGAGGTAGGGTTTGTGTAACACCCTACCATACTAAGTTTTACGCTTAAGTCGTAAAATGAAGGTGGTGTGGTATTACGACCTCTAAAAGAAAATGAGTACATATAATAGCATAAGAATTATAATATGCTAGGAGCCTTGAAGAATAGGAGAAATAAAAATCGCGAGATAAAAGCGCAACGCTCAAGGAACGAGTTAACTTGCATGCTAAGAAAATCGTAACTGTCAAACATAAGATAACAGAAGTAAGAATAGAATGCTAAAGATACAAAATAACAAGCTCCTAACTCAGCCTTCGAAGTCAAGACTGGCCGAAGAATAGTTACACATATATACATACATATCCAAAATCCAAAAGTACATATACACAATCCTGCCTCTCCATAAACCTCTAAGAGGATCAAAAAGGATAAGTTATGCGGAGAGAAAGTTAAGTACATATATATACATCACTGTACAACAAAACTATACAACAACGCTATCCAGTAATCCCTCCGCCTTAAGAGTCCAAACGCCAAACGAGATGACTCCCAACCTGCATCTGAAAAACAACAACATAATATGGAATAAGAACCAGAGGTTCTGAGTATGGTAAATGTGCCACACACATAAGATATAAGGTCCTGGGAATGCTAGAGGCAAACCTAGAACGCCGACACTCAGATTATAGAGCTTAAGGTATTAAACAGAAGTCATAAAAGGTGGTTTTCTAAGAGTATCTAAAATTGACTTAACTTAACCTTAAGTCTAAACCCCATATTGCCGTTCCTCCATACCTCCACTTCCTTCAGTATTTCACAGACAGTTAAACAGATATAAGCAAGCACAAGAAAGTTACAAATACAGTAGGTAACGACTACACATTTAACATGGCAAATACAGTTAGGCACACCCAACTAATGCACAAGCAAGTAATTCGAGTAATATGCAGATGATGCATGCCTGTCCTACGGCTGATGAGGCTCATCTGTCAGTTATCCAGTCAACCCGACAAGTCTGAATTGTACTTAGACTGTCCCCCGACGTGCATCCCCATGAGTCTATGCATAGCTTTATCTCAAATAATCAATATTGCTCAATGGGGGTAACATTCCCGGGAATTTATATAGTGTCCGATCACACTTATGTCGTAGGGTCAACAGAGTATCAAGTTTTCTACCTGGTACACGTGGTGGCAAGCCACGACACTTTATCCAGAGAATCTCGTATCTCAGATTATACAATTTCATAAGCCATATAAATAATTCAATTATAATTCATCAATATCCACATCATCTTCAATCGCATCTCATTCATCATCATACATCAATGATATTCAATCCTTATCCTTCATTATCACACCTCCCATTCCGTCCATCAATAGTTCCATTTCAAAACATAATTCATCATTTTCTAAATGAATCAAACTTAAAACATACTCATTTCCTTAATAATTCAAAAATAAACCATATAACCTTTGAATCTAAATCTTTTTAAATAATCATATAAACAAAGTCTCTAATTTTTATAAAATTTTCGGCAGCATCTCCTCTAAAACTCGGACTTTGCCACCCTTTACGGGTTCAAACCTGCATTCTTTTCAATTCAACATACCCTTCCTCATCATCATAACAATCACCACAATAAATCTATCTTAGATCAACAATTAAACTCGTACAATATTCAAATCCAACAACCAAAATTTAACTAAGAATCATAGTTCACAAATCCTAGGCTTTTAACACAAAATACCTCATATCAATAATTCACCAAATCACCAGTTAATCCACAAGCACCACCAAATATATTTGACAAAAAATTACTAAACATTAATATACACCTGCATTCTAACTTATCCTATGGTCATCTAGCCTATGTTTTCACAGAATATTATATATTAAATACAAGAAACCTAAACCATACCTTGGCCGATTTCCACGTAACAACCAAAGTAATTTATTCAAAACCAAGGCAGCCCCTTCAAAATTCAACTAATCAGCTTCCTCCAAGTTTTAATATTCACAATTTTAAGCTCCAATTATTTATTCATGACCTAATACACATTTATAACACATATATACCCAATTTAATATTCAAAGCTCAAATTTAATGAAATTAAAATAAAATTATCGTATCCTCACCTTACCCAAGCTTCACATAAGCAAGAGTGAACGTTTTTCTCAAGCTAATTGGATCCTAAAACATCAGAAATCAAAGAAATTCAACCTTCCCATTGAAAGTTTGAAAATTGGGGGAAAAGAGGGCTGAGAGTGATTAATATAATATTCCTTATTAAAAACTAATTTATTAACTAATTACTTACTAATTTAACCGGAGTTTACATCCTACCCACCTAATAAAGAATTTTGCCCTCAAAATTCAAATCTAGTTACCTGAAAAGAGATGTGGATAGTCTTTTCGCATATCTGATTCGAGCTCCCAGGTATGTTCCTCAATACCAGCTCGACTCCAAGCTACTTTTACCAATGATACTTCCTTATCGCGTAATCGTTTAATATTAGTATCATCAATTCTCACTGGAATTACTAGAAGTGTTAGATCTTCTCTTACTTGGATTGGTTCTGGTTCCAAAACATGATTCGTGTCAGGAGTATACTTCCGAAGCTGTGATACATGGAACACGTCGTGCAAATTCGAAAGATATGGCGGTAAGGCAATTCTATAAGCCATTGGCCTAATTCTCTTCAGGATCTCAAATGGTCCAATATAACGGGGATTCAGTTTCTTAGTCTTAATAGCTCTTCC